>NC_090830.1:114108324-114408324 GCF_028021215.1 Eschrichtius robustus | reverse complement strand
ATGAATGAAAGGTAAAATCAGTAAATACCTACCAAATTTTAGACCTTACAGAGTTGTATTTTTTAGATAAACAGGAACGAAAATATTCGTGTTTAACCCAAGTAAACTTGAAGAACTTGTGATCAGTTGAAAGCAGACTTCTTATTGCTAGTTAAATAAACATACCGTATTACAGTTACTTGGCAGGGATGCATAATGTACAGGATAGATTTTTTGGAGAGGTGAATTTGGAACCTGAGAATGATAAACAAGTCATAAGTAACAGCTTCAGCCACACCTCTACAATTTTCACAAATGTACATTTAAAAGTTTTTGTTAGTGCCCACCATGGTCTAGTATGTGATAGAAGTTAGTTCATCTTAACAACTTTTCTGGTTTTCTACATTTTCCAAATTTTCTGCATAAATAGACATTATTTTTAAAGTCAGGAAAAAGTGCTTTGTTATGTATTGTAATCTTAAAAAAATGCTTGGAAATGGAGAAAAGAAGAAAGTCCTATTAATTGATTATTTTAATTGAGGAATGAATGAATGAATCAATAAACATTTATATTTTAAGCTCCTCAAGGTCAGGGCCTTACTGAGTTTATCTCTACTTTCCCACTACCTTTTCTCACACAGTGCCTTATTCACAGTAAGCATTTAATAACTATTTGTTGAACTGAACACACAACAATTGCATTATTTTTTTCTTTTTTGGTATATTTATAGGGATCTATTTATATTTACACTTTTGATGAGGAGCCAACCTTTGAAAAACTCCTAGCGGCTTGTGATGGGAAATTTCAGGCAACAGACTTTATCACACCTGGAAATGAATACTGCATGGTAAGGAATATTGTATTGTTTCATAGTACGATTTAAGGGTAAGATTTTGGAAGTTCATGTGCAACCTGTTGTAAATTCCTGCATTGGGATTGGGAGCACGACGTCTTAACCACTGGACCACCAGGGAAGTCCCCCGAGGGTACTCTTGAAGATGTGGTAGAAATGCCAACCACTTCCATCATCAAATTTACTCCCCAGTTAGAATGACATTGTCATATTGTGACTTCATAATATTAAGTCTCTGAACATGACCAAAGCAATTAAAATCTTAGGAGCCATCCTGTTTGTTTGTTTTTAGTTTTTAAACTTTTTATTTTATACTGGAGTATAGTTAACAATGTTGTGATAGTTTCAGGTGTACAGTAAAGTGATTCAGTTATACATATACATGTATCTATTCTTTTTCAAATTCTTTTCCCACTTAGGTTGCTACATGATATTGAGCAGAGTTCCCTGTAGGAGCCATCCAGTTTGTATTCACCATCCAGGCTTTCCAAGCCAGATCATCAAACACATTCATTGCTAATGAGTTGTCAACACTTATTAAACTATTAGTGTTTACCCTCTCAGAGTGATGCAGCCCGATCTGAAAATGAAAATGAAATAGTTGCCATGCACAAAACATGTATTCAGTCTACTTAGAAAAAACAAAAAACAAAAAACCTTCCCTCTACATGCAGAAAAGAAATTTTTTTTCTGGTGTTTAACTGCTTACTTTTAGTTGATCTCAAGAAACATATTTCACTTTTCATATGATTCATCAACAAATCCATTAAGATTTTGGGAGTTCTAGCAAATAAAAAAACACATAGACTATGGAATAGGAAACACTTAAGGTTTCTTCCAATCTTCAGATTCTGATTATGTGATTTTTCTTCCAGATGTTCTCTGTTAAGAATTATGTCTGTTTTTAGGGTTGTTTCAACTCAATAAAAAAGTTTAATACAAGATTTTCATGTTTAGGATTTAGATACTTGATCCACAGTATCATGTTACCCACTCCCTAGTGTTCAAGAAACAGAATTTAAATTGTATCACATTGCAGTGACTTTAAGCTGCTTTCAGTCTTGATCCTGTGAAAGAGTAAAAATTATCTGTAAAAATGAATATGAACTTTGGGTTTCCAGTCCAGCATGTAAAGAACCTCACAACAAGAAAAAAGCTGAATTGGGCTTCCCTGGTGGTGCAGTGGTTAAGAATCCACCTGCCAATGCAGGAGACACGGGTTCGAGCCCTGGTCAGGGAAGACCCCACATGCCGCAGAGCAACTATGCCCGTGCACCACAGCTATCGAGCCTGCGCTCTAGAGCCCACGAGCCACAACTACTGAAGCCCACGTGCCTAGAGCCCGTGCTCCGCAACAAGAGGAGCCACCGCAATGAGAAGCCCGCGCACCGCAATGAAGAGTAGCCCCCACTCGCTGCAACTAGAGAAAGCCCATGTGCAGCAACAAAGACCCAATGCAGCCAAAAATAAATAAATTTAATTAATTAATTAATATATCTTAAAAACAAAAAGAAAAAAGCTGAATAAATTTAAAATCAACAATTCCTCTTAGACCCATCAAAGAATTGAGGTCATAGGGAAAACCACTCCCCCCCAAGTTATAGAGACGGACAGACAGATGCAAAGAATTACAGCTTACTGGAGCAGATGCCCAGAAGTAGAAACCACCACTGGAGCCAGTACCCAGGGGGATTACAACTGGAGAAACTGCACATTTCAGATCAAAACAAGGACACCAGAGGAAATTTTAGTTTCTGACACATTCAGCTACAGCAAACAGTAAACACAGTCTAACTCCTAGCCAGATAAACATAAAACCTCACACTACAGCCTATTTAATTCATATTCTTTTACCCAGTACATCATGTCCAGCTTTGAACAAAAATTATAAGGCATACTAAAAGACAACAACAGAAGAGACAGAGCAAACATCAGACAGAGCAAGCATCAACTAGACTCAGATATGACAGACATGTTGTAATTACCAGGCCAGAAATTTAAAGCAAACTATGATTAATATACTAGGGATTCTTATGGAAACAGTGGACAACATGAAAGAATGACTGGATAATATGAGCAGAGATATGGAAACTCTAAGAAAGAAAAAAAGAAATATTAGAAATAAAAAGCACTGTAACAGAAATGAAGAATGCCTTTGGCGGGCTCATCAATAGACTGAATATTGCAAAGGAAAGAATCAATAAGCTTAAAGAAATGTCAGTAGAACCTTCCAACACTGAAATGCAAAGAGAAAAAAGAATGAAAAAGAAAGAACAGAATATCCAAGAACATGGGACAATTATTAGTGGTATAACATACACATAATAGGAATACCAGAAGGAGAAGAAAGAAAGGAAGGAACAGAGGAAATGTTTCAAGTAATAATAGCTGAGAATTTTTCAAAATTAATGACAGATCCAGGAAGCTCAGAGAACACTAGCGGGATAAATACCAAAAAATCTACACCAAAGCTTGTTATATTCAAATGATAGAAAATCAAAAACAAAGTAAAAATTTTGAAAAAAAATCCAAAGGGAAAAAAAAACCTTACCCTTGAAGAAACAAAGATAAGAATCACAGTGGTCTGCTCTTCAGAAATCATGTAAGCAAAAGTAGAGTGAATATCTAAAGTGTTGAAAGAAAAAAAAAAAAACAAACCAACCCAGGATTCTGTATCCAGTAAAATTATCCTTCAAAAGTGAAGGAAAAAATATTTTCTCAGACAAATAAAAATGGAGGGAATTTGTCACTAGCAGAACTGCCTTGCAAGAATGTTAAAAGAAAATTTTCAGAGAGACCAGCAGGCAGAAGATCAAAATCATAGGTGAATTGAACAATACCATCAATCAACTGGATCTAATTGACATCTATAGACTACCTCATCAAATGATGGCATAATATACATTCTTCTCAAGCTCACATGAATAATCCACCAAAATAGATCACATTCTTGGTCATAAAACATACCTTAACCATTTAGAAGAAATACGTTCTCAGGCTACATGGATTTAAATTAGAAGTAAATAACAGAAAGGTAGCTGGAAACTCCCCCCACCCCAAAATAATTGGAGAGTAAACAACACACTTCTAATAACACATGGCTCAAAGAAGTCTTAAGAGTAATTAAAAATTTGAACTAAATGAAAATGCATATACTACATATCAAGATTTATGGGATTTTGCAGTGAATACAGGGCTTAGAGGGAAATTTATAGCATTCAATGCGTATATTAGAAAAGAAGAATGTTTAAGATCAATAATCTAAGCCCCCACTTTAGGAAATAGAAAAAAAAATTAAATCCAAAGTAAGCAGAAGAAAAGAAATAATAAAAATGAGAGCAGAATGCAATGAAACTAAAAATAGGAAATCAGTAGAGAAAATCTAAGAAACCAAAAGCTGGTTCTTTAAAAAGATCAATAAAATTGATAAACTTCTAGCCAAGTTAACGAGGCAGTGGGGGGAGGAGGGAAAGAGAGAGAGAGGAGATACAAATTACTAACATCAGAAATGAAAATTAAAGAGGGGTCATTACTACTGACCCCAGGGACATTAAGAGGATAATAAAAGAGTACAGTCATCCTTCAGTATCCATGGGGGATTGGTTACAGGACTCCCTGTGGATACCAAAATCCACGAATGGTCAAGTCCTTTATATAAAATGGCATAGTACAGTCAGCTCTCTGTATCTGCAGATGCAGAGCCCACAGATAACAGAGGGCCAACCATATTATGAACAACTCTATGCTTACAAATTTGATAGTTTAGATGAAATGGACCAATTGTTTGAAAGATACAATCTACCAAAACTCATACAAGGAGAAATAAATAATCTGAGCCTATATCTATTAAATAAATTGAATAAATAATTAATAATAGCATTACAAAACAAAACCTCTCAGCAAACAACAAATAGTGGGTAACGTCTTCAATCTGATAAAGGACATCTTTAAAAAAAAAAAACCTTAATGAAATCAACTGGAAGTCCTAGCTAATGCAATAAGACAAAAAAAGGGGGGTGGGGAATAAAAGGTATTAAGATTGCGAGGGGGCTTCCCTGGTGGCGCAGTGGTTGAGAATCTGCCTGCTAATGCAGGGGACACGGGTTCGAGCCCTGGTCTGGGAAGATCCCACATGCCGTGGAGCAACTGGGCCCGTGAGCCACAACTACTGAGCCTGCGCGTCTGGAGCCTGTGCTCCACAACAAGAGAGGCCGCGATAGTGAGAGGCCCACGCACCGTGATGAAGAGTGGCCCCCGCTTGCCACAACTAGAGAAAGCCCTAGCACAGAAACGAAGACCCAACATAGCAATCAATCAGTCAATCAATAAATAAATCTTTAAAAAAAAAAAAAAAAAAGATTGCGAGGGAAGAAATAAAACTTTGTTCTTAGATGACCTGATTGTCTATGTAGAAAATCCCAGAGAATCAATAAAAAATCCTTCTGGAGCTAAGTGATTATAACAAGGCTGCAGGGTACAAGTTTAATATACAAAACTCAATTGCTTTCTTATACAAGCAGTGAAGAATTGGAATTTGAAGTTTAAAATACAATACCATTTACATTAGCACTGAAAAAGTAAAATAGGAATAAATCTAACAAAATATGTACAAGATATATATGAGAAAAACTATAAAAGTCTGATGAAAGAAATCAAACAAGATCTAAATAAATGCATAAATATTTCATGTACATGGGTAAGAAGACTCAGTATTATTAAGATGTCGATTCTTTCTAACTTGGCTTATAGATTCAATGCAATTCTGATCAACATCCCAGTAAATTATTTTATGGATATGAATAAACTGATTCTAGGACTTACTGATTCTAGAATTGGGTAGGACTAACACTACCCAATTTCAGTATTTACTATAAAGCTACAGTAATCAAGACAGTATGGTATTCGTGAGAGAATAGGCAGATCAATGGAACAGTGTCTAGAAATATAGTCAACTGACCTTTCACAAATATGCAAAAGCAATTTAATTGAGAAAGCATAGTTTTTTTCAACAAATGGTGCAGAAGGAAATGGACATTCACGTGCCAAAAAAAAAAAAAATCTAGTCACAGATCTTACACCCTTCACAAAAAATTAACTCAAAATGGGTTGTAGACCTAAATGTAAAATACGAAACTATAAAACTCCTAGGAGATAACATAGGAGAAAAATCTAAGTGACCTTGGGTTTGGTAATGACTTTCTAGACACAACACCAAAAATGCAATCCATGGAAGAAAAAGTTGATAAGCTGGACTTCATCAAAATTAAAGACTTCTGCTCTGCAAAAGACACTGTTAAGAGAAAGAAAAGACAAAGCACAGACTGGAAGAAAAATCTTTGCAAAACATATATCTGATAAAATACTGGTATCCAAAATATACAAAGAACTATTAAAACTCAACAATAAGAAAATAACCCCACTGAAAAATGGGGAAAAAAATCTGAATAAACACCTTAACACAGAAGATATACAGGTGGCAAATAAGAATGATGAAAAGATGTTCAGTGTTTTTCGTCATTAGAGAATTGCAAATTAAAACAATGCTACACACCTATTAGAATATCTAGAATCCAAAACACTGACAATACAAAGTGCTAGTGAGGATATGGAGCAACAGAAACCCTCATTCACTACTGAGGCAAAATGGTACAGCCCCTTTGGAAGACAGTTGGCAGTTTCTACAAAATTAAACATACTCTTACCATATGATTCAGCAATTGGGGTTCTTAGTGTTTACCCACATTAGTTGAAATCTTATGCCCACACCAGAATCTGCACGTGAATGCTTATAGCATCTTTATTCATAATTGCCAAAACTTGGAAGTAATCAAGATGTCCTTCAATAAGAGAATGAATAAACAAACTGTGGTACATCCATACAATGGAATATTATTCAGTACTAAAAAGAAATGAGCTATAAAGCCATGAAAAGATATAGAGAAACCTTAAATGCATATTGCTATGTGAAAGAAGGCAATCTGAGAAAGCTGTATGTTTCCCTCTGTAAGACATTCTGGACAAGGCACAATTGTGGAGACACTAAAAAAAATCAGTGGTTGCCAGAGGTTCACTGGGGAGGGAGGAAGGGATGAAGAGGTGAAGCATAGAGGATTTTTAGGGCAGTGAAACTGTTCTGTATGATACTGTGATGGTGGTCACATGTCATCGTACGTTTGTCAAAACCCATAGAATGTATAACACAAAGAGTAAACCCTAAGGTAAACTATGGCTTTAGTCCATAACACTGTATCCGTATTGGCTCATCAATTCTAACAAATGCACCACAATAGTGCAAGATGTTAGTAACAGGGAAAATTGTATGGATATTGGGAAAGGCAGGGAGGGAAGTGCAATTCTCTACTTCCTGCTCAAATTTTCTGTAATCCTAAAACTGCTCTTAATAGCAAAGTCTTATTAATTTTTTAAAATACCAATTGTGATTTTCTGTTTCTAGGCTTATTCACTAGGAAATTCATTGAATTTCCAAGTAACTTATTTCAATTATGTTACACAGAGAAAAAAACCTTTATTTCACTTTTCTAATCCTAATTAGTTATTATGTGTTACTTAAATTGCATTAAAGGTAATAGTTAATATTTGTTCAAATCAGAAGTATTGACGTTGAAATTGTAAAGTAATTTTAATCCACATAAATAAAATGAAATTTTATACTAAATCATTTTAGTGTGTGACATACTAGAAAGGAGTTTAGAACATACTCCCATAGCAAAGTCTTGTTTTCCATTTGAGTTTTCTTTTTCTTTCTTTTACAGACTCTCACACAGTCAGGAGAAGTTTGTGTTTGGGGTATAGAGGATGGTGCTTGTGTCAGCAAGATTTATCTGAATATCCCAGTAAGTGTGCCTTATAAATGAATTTTAAAATATATATATTGAATTCTACTCCAACCTACTTTTTCATATTCACATGTCAATAGTCTGTGGAAATACTCATTACAGAGGCCTTATTGCATTTTTACCTTATATATTAGAGTAATTCTTGTGTATAAATTATATTCCACAGCCCAGAGAGTGGAACATAAGATACTCTACTGGTGTATGGGAAAGAACAAGATTTTCTGTGGTGGCAGTTATTCCTGAAACCCTAATGGTTTATATCTCACTCAGGCTGTAAGTTCATTGTGGATTGAAAGGTTCTCTGCTCCACACGACCTTTCAGAGAACAAAGTCGACAGAGGCTCCACCAGCTAATAGCTCCTCAGTGCCATGGTATGGGAAGAGTGCTGGAAGTTCTTGAATTAGCAATTAAGTGCTTTTACTAAAAAATGAAACGTCTCCTTGGCAGTAACTAGATAAATGGCCCCATCTAACCTCAAGAGGATCGGTTAGAAATGAAAGAAAGGGACTTCCCTGGTGGCGCAGTGGATAAGAATCCGCCTGCCAATGCAGGGGGACATGGGTTCAAACCCTAGTCTGGGAAGATCCCACATGCCGCGGAGCAACTAAGCCTGTGCGCCACAACTGCTGAGCCAGTGCTCTAGAGCCCGTGAGCCACAACTACTGAGCCTGCGTGCCACAACTACTGGAGCCCGCATGCCACAACTACTGAAGCCCGCGTGCCTAGAGCCCATGCTCCACAACAAGAGAAGCCACCACAATGAGAAGCTCGCGCACCGCAGTGAGCAGTAGCCCCGCTCTCCGAAACTAGAGAAAGCCCGCATGCAACAACAAAGACCCAGTGCAGCCAAAAATAAATAAATTAAAACAAACAAACAAATGAAAGAAAAGTACCACTCTAACCAGCTTGAGCCAAAAATTAAAAAGTGGGGGTTATTGACTCAATCAACTATAAAGTATAGAGTTTGTCTGGGCTCAGCTGTGGCTTGATCTAGAAACTCAAATGATATTACCAAGGATCTTGTTTTCCTCTCTGTCTGTATACTATGTCTCTAGTTTCATCTTAGGCTTCATTTAGTGGTACCCAAATGCCTCAGGTACCAACGTCACATCAGATCATCAGGGAAGAAAGCCTCCTACAGTGGGAAGAGGAAAAGAAGAGAAGTTTCTCCTTTTCAGAAGGCTTAGTAAATACCTCCTAATGTCTTAATAATAACCCCGAACTAATCACTGTAGACAGGGGGATGAGAAATGCTAACTGGCTTAAAATCAGCCATGGAAATGGGAGTCAGATCTGTTCCACTCAACCCTGAAAATAGGGGAGAGATGGCTTCTCAATGGATATTCAAGAAATTTTCCAGAAGGAAGGTGTATTGATGCTGGGTGGCAAACCACAATTCCTTACCTAAACCTAACCCTAACCTACCATAAGGTGATACCATTCTTTCCACCATGTTCATGGTGCATTTTACATAAAATAATATTTTTAAAAATATAAAAAGACCAAGAAACAGTGGTAATGCTATTTTTTCTTAAATTATCATTTTCTGTATTACACAGTTCTAGATGAGTTATGGGTCTTGGTAGTAGGAAGAGAAGTTACAATCCTTCTCTATTATAAATTAAAATCTCAGTTATAATACAAGATGAAGCGTCATACCTCACATAAGAGGATTACAATATGCAAAAGGATGCAAGAGGATTACAAGATGCATAAAATTCAATGAGATAAAAAACTCATCCTAAAAAAGTAAAGATAAAAATTCTTACCTGAAAGAATATGTGTAGACTCCATAATCTATGTGACAAGGTTTATATGTATTCATTTCTGTTAGAATTACTAGAACTAGAAAAATCTTAAAGCTCATCTGATCACACCTCCTTTTACAGATGAGAGACATATAGATGTTTAACAACCCACCCAAGGGTCTGTATAATCAGGACTTACCTTGCACTTCCTGGCTAAGGAGGGATATAGGTACCACCAAAAGGCCCTCTTTCTGCTTCAGATACGTTCCCTTCCTCTGATCAGAGGGGAGAGATTCGGACAACTGTCACAGTTAATTAGACAACCCTTCACTGAGCTCCAAACCAGGCATTGTACACTCATGTAGTTCAGCTCTTACTGGGGAGAGTCAGTGATTTCTCCTTACTGGAGGATACTGCTACCCCATGGGGAAATGATAAGTGGATTGACCCAGCAGTGCTGGGGCCAGATCTCCCTGCCTGTGCCGGGGACTGTGTTCCCCGTGAACATTTTAGGCAGTGGTCCTTAGAGAACCCTGCTCAGCATCATGATGGCAGGATGCCTGAACACTACTAGCTTCCCCTGATGGTGCCTGCTAAGGTAACTAAGACCCCTCCAAGTATTGCTGTACGTATTTAGCCTAGTCCACAATAGCCCTGGAATGGAGGGTAATTTCAACTGATTATTTTGAGGAAACACAGACACACAGACACACATACACACACACACTGAGATCTCCCATAAAGGCTTTTAGCTAAAAAAAACCCTCACCACTTCATTTCCAGTTTCATACTGAGATACCACTAAAGACTCAAACTGGTTAAGCCTTGGAAAATTCACTTTAAAAAGTAAAATGAAAACCTGCTCAATGAGGAAACCGTGCATTCTAATGGGGCAGGACACCTGAGTTTTCCTCTGAGCTTTGTTACAAGCTATGGGATCCTGGGGCAAGTTGCTACATTTTCCTTTGCCTCCATTTTCTAGTCTGCAAAACAATGATCTCTTTAAGATCTTTTCTATTTCTAACATTCCATTATTTTATTCAAAACAAACTACAAAATGTAATTACGTTACCAACCCTTTCGAGTTGGGCCCCAGTAGGGGTCCTCTTCTCTGGTGTTGCCCGTGCCAATAGACTGAGACTGAGTTTGGTTCAGAAACAAAGGAAAGTTTTATTCTTTGATCAGAGAACGGAGGGGTGGGAGCTCTCGCTCTAGAGCACACTGTTTGGGACAGGGGATGGGTGGGGATGCTCTATATGGTTCTCCTCATTGCGGGGACGGGGTGGGGGGTTGGAGCTCTCGCGGGGCTAGTGCAGCTGTGCTGCTCTGGCTTCACATCCAAGTTCTGGGTGCAGTGTCCCTGCGCACTGCCCGCCGCTGCCGCCATCTTGAATTGAGGTGTCATTGGCAGCACTTCTCCACACGGCCTCGGAGTTGAGGTGTCACTTTCCTGGTCTGAAGTGCTGGGTGCAAGACTGCTGCACACAGCACCCGATGAGCAAGTGAAACGAGATGAAGCACAAAAGAAGAGGTTAGACCTTACCACCTGGATTCCATCTTATTTTTCCCGGGAAACCCAGTGGGCTTTGTCAGTGACAACTATAGAGGAATGAATCTGATTCCTTAAGTATCATGACAAAAAATTTATTCTCTTAGACATCATCTTCTGTAAATGATCGCGACATAAGCAGGAATCTGTGATGCATTTCTTTGGTGACAGGCCACGTGGTCCAGTGATATATTGGGTTGGCCAAAAAGTTCTGTAACATCTTATGGAAAAACCCAAACAAACTTTTTGGCCAACTCAATAGTTATTTTCTTAAGTCTTCCTCAGTTATGCCCCCATCTCAGGATCTACCGTTATCCAGCAGATGAATGCTGATTTTTAAAAATCGCTAACATTCTATAAAATGTCCAAAAGATGCTAGGAATATATTTTAAATTTCTTATTTTATTTTTCATTATTATCAGGTATAATCATTTCGCAATCATTTAAGGATAAAAATGAAGCCATGGTTTAAAGTTCAAGCAATTTCCTTATATTTTTATCATTCTAATTTTAGGGTAAAAGAGTATGATGTACAGATTGCTGTGACTTCTTATGCTCTCGATTAGCTGAAGAATGTTGAGTGTATAAGTTGTAATACCACACAACACTTGCCACTCTTCTTGTTCTGCAGGCTTTTCAAATAAACTGTAGAATTCTTATGTGAGGGAGAACAGGTTTCATTTTCTGGCACAGTGAAGTTGAGCATCTGGGGGGTTATTTTATTTTATTTTATTTTATATTAAAGTGTAATTGATTTACAATACTGTGTTATTTTCAGGTGTACAGCATAGTGATTCAGTATTTTTGCAGGTTATACTCCATTATAGGTTATTACAAGATAGCAGGTATAATTCCCTGTGCTCTACAGTATACCCTTGTTGCTTATCTGTTTTATGTATAGTAGTTTGTGTCTGTTAATCCCATACCCCTAATTTGTCCCTCCCTCCTTGTCTCTTCCCTTTGGTAACCACAAGTTTGTTTTCCATATCTGTGAGTCTGTTTCTGTATGGCGTTTATTTTAAACAGGCAACAGTTCTGGCTTGCTCTCCCTCCTCCCTCTCTGCAGCCGTGGGGACCGAGGATGGCTTTGTCTACTTCCTCGACATCCAGGACGTTGAATCCCCTCACTCAGTTCATACGGCCTATCTCTCTGAATCGCCCGTGCAGCACCTCCTGTAAGTAATGCCTGCTTCTGGCAGCAACTTTGTCAGGCCTGTCTGTTGAGAATTCCAGTGAAGCCCTAATTTCTTTTAATTTTAAGTTTTACATGTGTTGTTTTGAAAATTAATATATTGACTCGGTTCTACCTTCAAGAAGTACAGAGCAGTGTATGGTACAGTTTCCCACGCTTGTCCCTGAATACCCAGTTCTCCTCGCTGGAGGCAGCCTGTTACCAATTTCTCATGTCTTTTTTCTGGATATATTTTATTCACAAACAAGCAAAAAAGATAAGTACTTCCTTTTAATTATATGAATACATATCAAGCACTTAGAGTGTGCCAAGCACTTCTGTTGTATTAACTTCATGAGATAGATATTCTTATTGTGTCCATTTTAGAGATAAGGAAGATGATGCACAAAGAATTTAAATAACAATTAATATTACATGCATAGTAAATGGCAAATTTTAGGATTTGAACCCAGGCAATTGGGCTCCAGAGTCATTGCCTTGGCTCTTACAGGGCAGCAAACCATATACAATGTTCTGCACCTGAATTTTTTTTTTTTTCACTTAATGGTATGTCTTAGAGAAAGTCTTCTATCCACACATGAAGACCTTCCTCATTCTGTTTTACAGCTACATAGTATTCCATTATATGGGTATACCATAATTTTTAAAAGACAGTATACTGATGGACACTTAGTTGATTTCAAATTTTTTGAAGCAATACTTTTAAGAAGACAGCATAGAGCATTGGATTTAGATTCATGTTATTATTCTTTCTTTCGTTATATCATAATAGTAAGTATTAATAAGAAATGACATTTATGCCCTGCTTTACAGCTTGAGGTGCTGTCACACATTGTAGATTACTGAGTGTGATATTTGCCACACATTCAGAAAAGTATTATGCTTGTTCCTATTTCACAAGTGAGATAATTTAGGTTCAGAGAGGTTAAGGGAAGCATTTGCCCAAGATTTCTCAACTAGTGCCGGGAGGAGCTGGGTTTCCACCATCTGTGTTGTTCCTACAAGCTCTGCTGCCTCTGGCTCAATGGGGAAGGATCTGTAGTCTCCCTCCATTTACATTCTGCTCCTCTGTACTGTATTTTTTGGTGCTCCTTTTTCAGATCTTTCTCTCTTACCCTAATTTGTATTTCCCACTTGTTCCAATTTGATGAAAGGATAGAAACATTTCACTACATTCTTCCTCTTTCTGCCAGGATGGGTACTGAGAGGCATTGGAATGTTCCACTCATCACTAATTTGACAATTGCTTATGTCCACTTGAAATATTAAGAAAGCTTTACTGTCATATTTCATTTACTTATGATGAAATAGTTACCCATTTTTAGTGAATCTTCTTGACCATGTACTTATAAGTTGCAATTGGGAAACAGTATTAGCCTAGAATGTAATGATTACGTTTATATATAATCACTTGCTTTTTATAAGGTCTGATAATATTAAAAATCACAAACCATAAGAATAACTGGTTTTGGATGTATCTCCATGCTGTCATTCAATAAATTTGTTTACCATCTTATTAGTGAAACAAGTAGAATCTGATAATCAGATTTCTTCTTTTCTAGGTATGACCAGAGAGGAATGTATCTATTAGTTGGAACATCAGAAGGACACGTCTTTGTTATCAATGCCAAACCCTCAAGCTTATTTCAGATTCTTGGATTCATAGGTACTTACATAGAATGCTTATTAACTTAAAATATTGGTCACTTTATTCCAAAGAATTTAAAGTTGTGAAAATGGGGCTATGGTGAAACAATTACTTGTAGCATGTTTTCTAAAACAGAGACATTTAAATAACTGTTCAAAGTTACTTAAGAGAATTCCCACATCATATTTAGACGTTTCAGTACATGTACTTGGTACATAGTTGTTGGTAAATAAATCTTGAATCAATTAATGAATTAATGAAATGGCTAAATGTTTCTAATGTTACTACAAAGGGACGTTGGGTTGGTTTATCCCTGAAATACTTTTAAAATAACATTTGATCTCTATTTAATTAAGATATCTAAAGAAAGTTTTGTTCCATGCATCTTTAGAGTTTCCTCTTTAAACAAAATGACATCCAGCTTTTGCAGTAATGTGCATCCAAATGCCCAGGTAAACCACAGATTTGGTAGGTGAGATAGCACTTAGGTGATAAATAATAAGAACTAATACTTTTCTTTCTGGGTTTACATACCAAATATGTATGTATATTTTTAAATCTATGTATTGATTTTTTTAAAAATTGAGTGCCTACTAGGTGTAAGATGCTGAACCTAGGCTCTGTGGGAGCATGGAAAGGTCAAGGAGACAATTTAGTGGAAGAGGAATAGCAGAGAGCTGCATAGGCTCAGGGGAAGAAGCAATTAATTCTGCCATGTGTGAAGAAAGGAGTGGAAGTGATGGGGTGGCACAGAGGACTGGGGGAGAGTTTTCCAAAGACTTAAAGTAGTGGAGGATGGGGCTTGTTGGTATTCTAGCTTGGGACAAAAGTTTCAGCAAAGGCACTTGGAATAGTAAGAAGTCTGGTGTAACAGGTAAATAAGAGTTTACTAGATGATGATCATGGTGACAAAGTCTGAAAGGAAGTGGAGCACGCTGAACATCATTCCAAGGAGTCTGGACTTTGTTCTGTAGTTAATGACACATCATCAGATGTTTTCAAGATGGGACTGGTGTGATTTGACTTGGTTTTTAGAGGACGACTCTGGCATCACTGTGAAGGCTGGAGCAGAAAGGCAAGAGAATGGAATAAAAAAGACGAGTTAGGAAACTATAATATTATAATAACTTAGGCAAGAAATGATATTAATCATAACAATAGCCAACATTTATTGAGGGATTCCTTACCATGTGATAGACAGTATTCTAAGTACTTGGCACGTGTTCATTCATTTAATTCTTACAGACAACTTTTATGAAGTAGAGACTACTGTTATGCCCAATTTAAACATATGACAACTGAGACACAATGAGGTTAAGTATTTGTTCAAAGCCATGAAGGTAGGTGGTGGTGGAGCCAGGACTCAGACTCAGGAAGACCGGCTTCAGGGTTTGTGCTCTTATCCACAATGCACGAGCCCATGCAGCAGTCATGGGAAGAGAAAGGAGGGGACAGCTCTGAGTGATGGAATTGGTAGGACTTGATAATTGATTATATGTGAAAGGGAGTGATCAGCAATGACTACAAAGTTTCTAACCTGGATGGTGGAAGTTTGTGCTGTCATCAATTGAAGTAAAAACTCAGGGAAAAAGAAAGTTATGGAGGTAGAGGGATAGGGTGAGCTGACAAGCTCTGTAGAGTTGAAGCCAATAAACTCTTCATTTGGGAATCTTTACCATAAATTTGGAAATGAAGATTTGTAGTTCAAAGTTTAATGATAGAAGTCTGATCTTGAAATCATGGAAGCTGATGAGATGGTTTAAGACAGAGTTGAAGCAAATCCAATTGTTTAATGAGGTCAAACAGGTAACCTAAATATGTAAATTAGATGACCTGGAGTGTGGTAGGACCTATGGCTGACCTCAGAATGGGTACCAGTCCTGCCTAAATGTTACATTTTTCAACATATCTGGTCAGTCAGAATGTGGGATAGGAAAAGCTACCTACTCTGACGTTGTGGGCAGAGGAAGACAAGGCAGTGAAGAAAACTAAGGATGGGCCAGAGTAAAGAGAGAACTGGGAGTCATCCACTCGAGGAAGAGCTTGCAGAAGGAAGGCTACGTGAAGGGGTGGATTGTGGCAGAAGTGTGAGTGGGGTGAGGGCTAGGATGAGGCAGTCACTGTGTGAGCCCAGGGACAGCTACTCCTCTGGAACAGAGAGACAAAGAGGTTCAGGAGGGAGTGGAGGTCAGAAAAGGAAGTCAGTAAGTAGCAACTTCTGTTCTTAGAAGTTTGCAGTGGAGAAAAGAGAATTAGTAACTTCTAAAAGAGAATTAGAATTAGCAGGGTTGAAGGAAGGTCCTAATTTGAAGATAGGGGAGTCTTGAGGACTGAATAGGGAAAGCCGTACAAGACACAAGAAAATTAAAAGAGGTAATTGATAGCACGTGGTGTAATAGGATATTGGAGGTGTGGGCTCAAAATCACAGATGGAAAGGGTTACATTTTGTTCCTACAAAAATGTCAAGAAATGAAGCGGGAAGATGGGAACAAACAGAGAGAAAATGTGAGATTCAGGATAAGAAAGTTGAGGTCAAGTTTGTGTCAGATGTTTTCTGTCTTCCTCGTTAAGTAAGAGGAAAGGTCATCCAGTGAACACCTGAGGGGAGGGGCTGAGATGGGGCCTGAGAAAGTGGACACATGCTGAACAGTCCCTGGGGAGAGTGGCAGTAGTGAATCTGGAGAGAATCCAAAGTGGGCCCGAAGCACCTTGCAGAGGTCAGATTACCTGGGTTTCTGGAGGACAAACCTCACAAAGTCATGTGTAATCCCACCACACCCGCAAAACCTTGACTACAAATGCAAAGAACACTGATGCCTGAGTTTATTCAGTATCGGGAATGGGCAGATGGCTGGAGTGGACATTCAAGAGGCCAGAGCATGCAGGTGCTGCTGAGTGGGGTGGACATGGCAGACTCTGGAGGCCTCTCTGGCTGGAAAGAAGCTGAGTCCAACCGAGCTGGATTGAATCTGCCAACCCAGACATCTAATATGGAGAAGCCCCCATCTGTTCATCAAAAATGTTTCCATCACTTATGTTTAAAGGTCACTTAAATATCCAGTAAATAAATTTGGATCTAAAGATTTAGTGAAGGCAGTTCTATAATGTGATATCTTACCTGGGAGTATAAAAGATTCTATAAACTTATCAATGATGACTTGTGGTGTTGATTTCCATTTGCTTTCAGAGGTGGGCAAAGGCATTTTACAAATATCCACAGTGTCTCCTTTGGAAACAGATGTAGTAGAAGTGATGGTGCTTTCCCCACTTCCAGAAACAGGAAGAACCAGGCTGGAAATATTTACTCTGCCTAAAATACTACCACAAGGTAAAGAAAAAAATGAGCAACAAATTCTGTCCTGTGCGGCCAGTTGAATAGCTGCTGTAGCTTTCCTTCTTCTTTTTTTTTTTTTTTCTTTTTCTGGTGATAGCATTTTTTTCGTTTTAACATGTGAAGAGGTTAAAATGGCCACCACCTTTTCTGTGTCTTACAAAGTGAAATTGATGTGGCTGTTAAATAACATGAAATGTGGACTGTCCTCTAGGTCCTGTCATTCATATGAATCTGTCTTATTATCAGAGAAAAAACAGGATCAACTGTCACTTTTGTCAAATCGATTTGTCATTTTGTGATGTCTCTTTTTTGTAGCCTTAAACATACATAGTCAAATTCAGATAGGTTACTGTGTAGTTACTTTCACTGATAAAATTATAAAGAAAGCTTTCGGGATAAAAAGGTTTGATAAAATAGACTCTTTGTTTTATCAATAGATAACAAATATATCTGGTTAGCTATTTTGCAAATATATAATTATAGAGTATAAGAGAGTCAAAAACCTCAAAGTACTTTTGTGTCTTAATTAAGACTCTCTAGACCATCGTGAGTTTCTTTTAATGCTGTGTCTCTACTTAACTGATAAAATTAACCAAGGCTTTATAAAAGATATTTTACTCACTCTTAGTCATTTAATACTCAAGTATTTCTAACGGAGCCAAGTTGCTTTCCAATCATTTTTATCTCCTAATAGTTTCTACATTAATTGAGCATTTAACTTTTTTATTTTGCTTTTCATAGTTTTCATAACAATTTTTAAAAAATAAAATCAATATATGGTGCAAGTGATTTCTCTTCTTCCCCAAATCTTATAGTTTCTGCAAGCTTTGCTGATGAACGAGGGAGGCTGAGAGATGCCTTCATTCATAAGTTCGTGTATGAGATAGAGCACGCTCTGTCCTCCGCTGTCTTGAACTTTCAAAGTAACCGAATATATGGCTTCTGTAACCAAGTGCCATACATCTGCAGCTATCTTCTTCCTGAAAAAGTATGTCAAAGCTTAAGCGTGCTATCATTTTTCTTAGCCGTCAAGATTGACACATCGTATCAATTAGACGTGATCCATGCTTTAACACTCTAGTCCAGTTAACAAATGTCTTTATTATAGTAACATAATTTCTTTGAATTAGATATGTGTTAGCATGATTTGTTAATTCATCATAAAATACATTTGAGCAACCTCACACTTACAACATCATACTTGTCAGATAAAAGTGCAGACGACACGATATTAGTTTAGTGCCTTTCAAAACTATTTTTAAAGAATCTATCATTAGAAAATCTATTCCACAGGTGTCAGGAGCTACAGGATTGATGATTTTCGGTGGAACTTTGTACCTGAGTTCTAAAGAAAATTGCACAAAATACCTAAACTATGTTTCTGGCATTCTTTCATCATACTCTCTTCAAACTTCTCCCATACTGTGTCATTTCCTGCTACATACACTGACCCAGATTATCTATCACCCTTCCTTTTCTAAATCCTTCAATCAAAGGGCTTCTCTCCCAGAGTAGACAATGTCAGCAAGGTCTGAGACAAAGACATTCAGAGACAGAAGAAATGGTTTATCGTAAGGAGGATTCAAGAAAAGCTTCCTGGTGGAAGTAATATTTGCACTGGAGTTTGAAGAATAGGTCAGATTTAGACATGAGAAATATTGTGTACAATCTTGGCAGGGAGGTGGGGTTCCTGATGTAGGGAGGGGGGCCAAATTGGTGGGGATGGGATGGAGAAGGGCATTCCAGACAAAAGTCACAACACATGCAGAGGTTTGAAGGTGGGCATACATGAGAAACATGGGGGGAAATTGACTCATTTATTTTGACTTGAGCACAGGGGTATATGAAATGGATTAGTGAGAAATAAAGATTGTCAGTTGTAGGCTGGGATTTTTAATAATAGCTAACATACAAAGAAGACTTTTCTTAGTTGGCCAAAATGAACTTCTCCTTGCAATCAGAGATGGAAAATGTGGTGCAAATACAGGTGCCCACTTTATCATGTATCAGTTTATTTCCAGTGACAGTGATTTTGGATTTGAATCTGACTATATATGCACAACTGCAAACCCCAAGTTACCGCTCCCCTGATCTTTTCTATAATGTGGTCATTTTCTTTGGCAGGAACATAGTGGTATTTGCATTCTTAAGTCATACCAAAAAGTACAAAGCAAACAATACGGATCTGGAATGCTCTCTCTGTCTCCACATGGATTGTGGCTCATAACAATAGCTAAATGTGGAATTCTGTGTATCCGAGATATTCATACTTTGGTAAACTCCTTTTTTTTTACGGTTATGGGATGTGTGTCTTGATCTCATATAAGGAACAAAAGCTCTTACAATAGGAATTGGAACTCTTAAGTTAATTGACTCACAACTTATTTAGCCCTAATGGTGTTATTGATTCCAACACTGGGTGTATTTATGTGCTAAGGTTTGAGGCTCTAAGGGAGGAAACGCCAACAAATGGACTGAGATCTTGCAAAGAAGGAACACGGGGCTGGGATACAGTAGGTGAGCTCCAGCGCAGCTCCATCACCACTTACTGTGTGTCTTGGAAACTCACTGAGCCTCACTGAGCTTCAGCTGCTCCTCTGCAATTTTAGGGAAGCCTTGCTTGCTCTCACCCTGTGGGATTCTGGTGAGAGCTGGTGAGAGGGTACATGCAAAACTTCTTTGGAAATAATGAATTGCTGTGCAAACCTAGGGTTGATTACGGCTAGCTCCCTGGCCTGGAGGGCCTCTAGGCTGGTTGCTGCCACCCCCCCACCTGACTCTTCATGTGATGCTAGAAGAGCATAAGGGAGAAGGGTGTGGCCCTTTCTGAGTCCTCCCCTATCCCTTGCAGACCTCGACGTCACCAGTACCACTACCATTTCTGATTTCCATTTTTCTCAGATCTCTGAAAAAATGAAAATAGTTTCTTCTCCCAAAAAAGTGAAAGATCCTTTTCTAGGTTTTGAGACCAAGTAGTACTGGTTATCAATTTAATTTAAGTCAGTCAGTTATTTTTACCCAGGGATCTACCCCACACACCTGAAGCATCACAATCACCCCGCATGACACTCTCCCATGGGGCCACAGGTAAACTGGGTCCTGGCTGTGCATATCCAGCTCTCCTTGCTCACTTGTGCAAGGAAGCATGTTTGGAATACAGTTGGGCAAAAGTGATATTATTATTATATAGGAAAAATCTTAAATCCCTTAGAAATTATTTTTAGGTGAACAATGTGCAAACTCTGCTACATTGTCTCTTATTCAAGTGATTTGTAAATGTACGCTACAACTGATAGTGGCAAGATGTCAGAGTTTTTCTGGGTGATTCTATGCAAAGTACCTCATATAGGAGGTTATCATGGCAGTACTGTTTGTAAAAGCAACCTAATGTCCATCATCAGAGGACTGGATAAATAAATAATGGTACATAAACAGTATATAAATAAAGTATGGAATATTATGCCGTAATACAGAATGAGGAAATCTTTATGAAACGATATGGAAAGAATCCCAAGATATATATTGTTAAGGAGGAAAGGCAAAGTGTGTAATATACGTATTATGCTACAATTTATGTTAAAAATTGTTTGTATAAAAATTTGTTTATGTACATTAAAAAAACTCTGAAAGCATATTGAAGGTACTAATAATATTGATTGCCTTTGGGAGGTGTTGGGGAATGGGGGCAGGAAGGAGATTTCACTGCATACTCTTCTATAGTTTTTAAATTTTGAAACATTTGAATATATTGCCTATTCAAAAACTTAAAAAAATTTTAAAGGCATCATGGTTGATAACTAGTGTGACAAAGAAATCTCAGTTTTTAGTCAAACAGTTTAAACCATTGCACTGTGTACCAATTAGAGATTTGTTCGGGTTCTAATTAAACTGGTTTAATTGGCATCCTCTGTCACTCTTCACAGAACCCATCACCTTCTCTCATCACACTCAGCCTCTCTGCACATAAAGGGAACTTGCCTAATCCTTGAAGGATCTGAATTTGCCCGCACTGCTTGCTCAAGGCCTCTTCTCGTAGTCTTCAGCAAGTCCATTCACTCTCTGTGTCTGATTTTCCTATTATAAATTGATGATAATAATCCCTCTTCTTCCATATTACACAGAAGGGAGAACAAACCAGTACTGGTGAATGTATTTTGTACTAGGAATTTTCAGTGCTATGTATTATTAAGAGGCTACTCCATACCAACTAAAATGCTGTTAACAAATAGAAAAAGGTTTATCCACAAGCAAGAGTGCACGTAACCCCCTTAGAAAAACCATGTGGTAGAATCACATTTGTAATTTCTGTACTTTGTTCCTAAAACTATTAAGGAAACATTTGTTCGGTGTCGGAGTCATTCTCACCAGGGGCATGGAATTCAATCGGTGAGAATTTCAATGGATGGACAAAGCATTCTGGTGAATGGGAAGGATGGCAGCACCCTTGTTAACCTGAGATGGAGGTAAGTACAGTATACAGTAAGCAACCTCACATGATACGGTGTTTTAAAATAAAGATGTTGTTATTACTTAGGTAATAGCAAGGCCAACACAACAGGAGACAACTGCCATTGAAAAGACTGTTATACTAATGATCCCAAGAGGAGGGGATATGCCATGCTATCGGGGGGCCACATGCGGAAGCACCAGGGAGGGTTAGGAGGCAGAGGGAGCAGGGAAATGTGGGCAAGTGTCTTCATTATGGTTTCTATGGGAAGGAGCAGGCAGGTTTAGGATTGACTAGTTTGGATAATTTCAGTGGGTTCTGGGCCATAGGGGCTGCTGCTAGTTTTCTGGTACTTGACCCAGGGATGATTAGGATAGAAATAGTGGCCCCAAGTGTGAAAGCCCAATAGAGGATTTGGTTGGGGATGTGGGCTCTGAGTTGGTGGGTTTGCATTTGAAAGGTGAGCTCCAGATGAGTTGTTTGCCATCTCTATGAATTGCTGGTCCTGGGAGGGGCATTTCCTCCAAGGTTATTAGCAAGACCCCAGATGTCAAAGCATCAAAATACAAAAAATAAAAAGACCCAGTTAAGACCTATGAAGTGACCAGTCCTCCCTGTCATAACATCTGTTGGAGGAGGACAAGGAATGAGGACAATTCTGAACAGTAGATCATTTTTAAAACTCCTATTTATCCCTAAAAAACCTGACATAGGTATGTATGTATCTGTAAACACATACACGTTTACTTTCCTAATTAGACTTTGCCTAGACAATATTAAATTATTTAGACTTTGCTTAGACTAAAATTAAAATCCTAAATAAACAAATATTAGCCAAGCATACAGATAATGGCCAGGGCATAGAGAACATGAAGGTGACACCCTGGACTTGAAATGTTACCTTGTTTGATCTGCCGATGCACGTCACTAGTCAATGTGCAATTCATTTCCACAAAAATACTATTTCACGGTGCCTCCTGTGAGCAAAACAATAATAAAACATGGCGTATCTCAGTGACACTGTGAAATGTTACATATTATGGAGATTCTATATCATAGCAATTTTGGTCGCCACTTATTTCAAAGACCCATTTGACGACTGACTGTATCATCATGCCCATTTTATACGTGGAATCCTGAATAAAACACTAACCTGTATCTCACTATATAAATCCTAATGCATTCTTTGTAGTAAGGGATCACATAGCATTTCAGGCAACAGCAAACACATGTTCTGGAGCCCTATTTACGGCAGTGAGGTCATTTCCATCCATTGGCAGTTAATCTCATGGACCTCTGACTCAAAAAAAGTTGAGTTTGAAAACTTGGTCCAGCACTTATGACCTTAGGCACCTGACAACCCCTCTAAATCATCTATAACCGTGTTATTCAAGGTGGGATCTGCAGCACCTGTGAGCTTATTAGAAATGCATATTCTTGGGCCTCATCCAGACTTTTCAAATCAGAATCTCTATGGGTGGGGCCCAGGAATCTGTTTTAACAAACCCTCCAGGCTATGCTGATGTGCCTGAAGTTTGAAATGCCCTGGTGTATTGAGTGGAAGTAATAATACTTTCCTGAGTGTGGGGTGGGGGCTATGAGGACTGAATGTGGTAATGTGATTATATATGTGAAGCAGCACAGCACCTACTATCTCTGAGGGTTCAACCAGAGCAGTGGCTCTTCTGTGCAATGACCGGGGCAGATGGGTACAGCGGGCATGTAGGGTAAGGGTATGGGGACAGTGTGAAGAGAGATGACCCCAGGGAGGTCAAGAAGTTTGTCATGTCCTGGAGCCCATGAAAGTACTGTCCTCTAAGAAGCAGAGTCCTAATAACTACAGGGCACTGCGGAGAACTATCCACATATTTCTTTGCGTAGAAATGGTTAGGTATCTGGAAATAACACTGCTAAATGTGTCTTTTTCAAATTGTGATTTTGTAGCCTATGTGTTTTCTTTTTTATTAATACAGGCAGTTTGGAGGAAACTTAGCCAATGAAATTCTTGAATATAGCCAGCAACTTTCAACTTACCTGAAGAACACCATGGATGAAGAGAATGATTATTTAAGTCTAGCAAAAAAAGATTCCTTGGATTTGGGATCAGAACCTGAACATGCAGTTGAGTTTCACTATAGTTTTCTTTCTCCTTCCTTCCTCCCTCCCTCCTTTCTTTCCTTTTTTTTTTTTTTAATTTTATTTATTTATTTTGGCCACATTTGGTCTTCGTTGCTGCATGTGGACAGACTTTCTCTAGTTGTGGCTAGCGGGGGTTACTATTCCTTGTGGTGCACGGGCTTCTCATTGCGGTGGCTTCTCTTGTTGCAGAGCATGGGCTCTAGGTGTGCAGGCTTCAGGAGTTGTGGCATGCGGGCTCAGTAGTTGTGGCTCGCGGGCTCTAGAACACAGGCTCAATACTTGTGGCGCAGGGGCTTAGTTGCTCCGCGGCATGTGGGATCTTCCCAGACCAGAGCTCGAACCCTGCCTCCTGCATTGGCAGGCGGATTCTTAACCACTGCACCACCAGGGAAGTCCCTCTTTCCTTCTTTTTTTCCTTCCTTCTTTCTTTCCTTCCTTCCTCCCTTCCTTTCTAAATCAGATATCAGTTTTCAGTTTGTGGTTTTCTTTTAGCAGATATTTTAGTAATCCTCTTTATCCAGGTATCTCATTATTTTCAAAAAGAGCATGCACTACATTTAAGAGAAAATATTCAGCCTTTCTCAAAACAATCACAAATATCACATTTCGGATCTCATTTAAACCATAGTACAAGATCTGTCTGTGCTTGCTTGAAAAAAAAAATCTACTACAATTCTGGTGCTTGTTCAAACTAGTCTCTCTATACTTTTACATCACATACATTATTTAGGATGTGTCTAGCCAGAGAACATTTATTCACTCAATCATTTAACAAATATTTATCGAGTGCCTACAAAGTGCTGGACTCTGGCGGATACAGGCATGAAAAAATAGGAAAAGTTTCTGCTTTCATGGAGCTTACATGCTAATTGGGGGTTGGGTGTGAGCAGAGAGAGATAGATAAATAATCAAATAAATAAGAAAGCATTAGGTAGTAACAAGATCTATTTACGAAATAAAAATGGTTTGGTGTGGTAGTGTTTGGCTGGAATAGCCCCTCCACGGAGAAAGGCTGTGATCTGAGTTATGAGAAATGTGCCAATATGTGGGCAAGCACTCAGGGTAGAGGGAGAAAGAGCTTGGCACGTTTGAAGACCTAAAAAAGGCCTGTGCAGCTGAAGTGAGCAAGGGACAGAGTGGTAGGGGATAAGGTCCTGGAGGTGGGAAAGAAACAGGTAAAGAAGGGCTTTGTAAACCAGGTAGCATTTGGACATAATTTTACATGTAATGAGAACCTATTAAAGTGTTCTGAGTAGAGGATTTACAAGATCTTATTTACGTTTTTGAAATGATTACTTCCGCTGTGTGGAGAATGATTCCTTCTCTTCTACACAAGAGTAGAAGCAGAGAAGGAGTTAGAAGGCTTAGGTGCCAGTGATAGAGGTGCAACAGTGTTGTGGAGAGGTGGTAGTTTCCAGGCAGTTTGTAGAGGTAGAGTTGACAAAACTTCTGATGAATTGGACATAGAGGGAAAGGGAAAGAAAGGACTCAAGGATGACTCCTAGATTTTTTACTTGAAGAACTATGTAGAAGAAGGTACCATTCACAGAGAAGGGGAAGACTGTGGGGAGGGGAGCCACTGTGGGGAGAAAGAAGGGAATCTAAAATCAGTTCCCTGGACTGAGCATGAGAATACTGTTAGACATCCAAGCGAGATACCAAGTACGCCATTGTGTAGATGTTCTGGGGAGAGTCCAGGACTCGGGATGTTGATTTGAGAGTCAAGGGCATATGAATGGAATTTAAAGCCATAAAGCTGAGTAAGATCATCATGGAAGAGTGGATGGTGAGAAACAGAAGGGGACCAAGATAGAGCAACTTCTAGAACTCCAGGAGAAGAGTTCAGGGAGGTGAAGGAGATTGAGAAGGGGCGGCCAGTGAGGTTGCAGGAGAACCAGCAGAGTGTGACATTCCAAACTCTTTCAAGATTTTTTGCTGCAAAGGGGAGCGCAGAAATAGGGCGGCAGCTAAAGGGGAATGTGGTGGTCAGTGGAGAGTAGCTTTCCTGGGACAGGAGATTCCAGAGCATGTTTAGATACTGTAGGGAAAGATTCAGTAGAAGGCAGAAATGGATGATGCAGAAGGGTGATGGAAATTTTTTTTAAGTGCAAAGCCTTCAAGAAGGAGGAAAAGATTAAGATCCTAAGCACAAATGGTGGGGCAGGCCTCGATAGGCAGCAGCATTTGGTCTACAGTAACAGGAAGAAGGCCAAGAGTGATCTGGTGAACGTGTGACCTGTCTGATCATTGCTGCTTTCTCAGTGAAAAGTGTGGCTGATACAAGCACAGAATGGAAGGAATAAAATTAACTAAACCTTACATCTTGAGCAGGCAAAATGCTTGGTAATATATTTTAAAATGCAACAAGTAAAGAGGGATTCAAAGCAATTAAATGAAGTAGGGTGGGAGGAGAACTTGATGAATTTTTAATTTAAGATATGTCTGTCTTCTTCTAAGATAAATGAGAATGTGAGGTTAAGCGTTGACTCATTACAAGAGGAATTAGTCAAAGTTGATAATATGGCGGAAATTCCCTGGATACAACAAAAAAGCCAAGAGGTATTTATAAAACATGAGAGAAGTTTGAAATAATGCTTTGTAGGGGTGCCAAATAGATTAGTTTCCTGTGAAACCCCTTGGAAAGTTAGAAAGTGGACAGAGATACTACTTGGCAGACCATTACATCGTATAAGTGTACCTTCCCTGAAAGCAGGCAAACACACTAAACACGGCCCAGTCTTTTAGATTAAGTTATATGAGCTTTAAGTGCTGTACTTAGGCTAATACAAAACCCGAGAAAAGTGTCCAGGTAGGCCAAGGCAAAGAATGAACTAAGATAACTCATGCTGAAGTACATTTGGGGGGATGCGGCAAGGTAGGCTTAAATAAAAGGGGTGGGCCCGGAACAGAAGAGACACTGTGGCTTCTGATGTGCAGAAAGGTGACATAGGTGGCAGCTTGTGTCTGGATTTAGCCTGCTTATCTAGTCGCACTCAAGTTCCCAATAAAATAGCAGACTAGTTTTCTGTTATCAACTGTTCTTTAATTTTTCACTAGATTATTTTCTTTCTGTTGGCCTTATCATTGACCTCAGTTCCAAGTTGCTTCAGTGGCCACTTACATAGCAGCAATTTAGACTTAAGCAAAGTATTGCAGTGGTATTATTTCATGTACACTTTATATTATTAGTCTTTAATATTTTTCCTTATTTCTGTTTCTAGGGAAGTGCTATCTATGTATCTAAGTATGTACATATGTATCTATCATCTCACTATCATCCCTGTTGCTTGTTTAAAGGATGTACTTTCTCCATTCCAGGCCATCAAAAACGAGGTTAAACTGTTTTCCAACAAAAGGAAAGAGATAAAAAGAGGAATCAAAGCACTTGCTAAAACTGTAAGTGTTGCGATTCCATGTACTAATACGTTTGGCCCTTGGTCTAAAATTACGTTTTGAACTTTATTTTGTTCAACCCAGCATGAGACACTACACCCCATTTTTTTCTCTGCCTGTAAGCTTAGTTTTCTGGGGCACTTTAATAGGGTATAATTTTTATCTTACCATACAACATATAAACAGTGGTTTTCTTCCCTGTCTTCCCCAAATACTGTCTTTAATACTTATTTTTGTCAAAGTTATACATTTACATTTTTACAAATTAAATAATACAGAGTTACGTAATTAAAAATAATGTTTTTGGGGCTTCCCTGGTGGCGCAGTGGTTAAGAACCCGCCTGCCAGTGCAGGGGACACGGGTTCGAGCCCTGGTCTGGGAAGATCCCACAAGCCGCGGAGCAACTAAGCCCATGCGCCACAACTACTGAGCCTGTGCTCTAGAGCCCACGAGCCACAACTACTGAAGCCCGTGTGCCTAGAGCCCGTGCTCCGCAACAAGAGAAGCCACCGCAGTGAGAAGCCTGCGCACCACAACGAAGAGCAGCCCCTGCTTGCCGCAACTAGAGAAAGCCCGCGCACGGCAACAAAGACCCAATGCAACCAAAAATAAATAATAAATTTTTAAAAATGTTTTTCTAGCAGCACCTGCTCTACTTTTCTTCACTATGATTCCTGCAATCCTGAGGTAAATGTTTTCAGTTTTTTCAGACTTTTTGTTTGGATATTTACCTCCATCTTTGTAATGGTCTTCTTAATACTGCTATTTCTTGGTATTTCTATTTTGACACTCGTTGTGGGCTTTCTGGCATGGAAGATGAGTACTCAGTTTCTTTTACACCCTCCACCACTACTGTATGCACATAAATCAATACTCAGTAGGTACACTATTATAGTTATATAAATATTCTTCAAAGCTGAGCCACATGGTATATTATGATTACATTTCCATTTTTACAACTTTATTTTTCCTGGAATTAATAATTGCCTTTGTTTTAGATTAAGCCTTTCTATTCAAACTCTCTCAAAATGCTAGATACCTGAGGTAATCAATCTGTCAGTGCATTTTTGTGTGTGTGTGTGTGGGACCTCCCTTCTAGAGCTTTCTATCTTCCAGCGCTAGTCTACACACCTTGCTCTCTAGACCAGGCACACAGCTGCTGTTCTAGGGACTTCTCTTGTCCATCTTCCTGGGAAATTGTCTCACCTGCCTCCTGAGTTAGAGCCCCTGTTTCCAGAGTCCTGTGTGTTTTTCTTTGTCTTCTTGGTGTGCATCTTCCAGTAGCTTTCTAAGCAGGACTGCTGTGCAGGCCCATACTTGGGAACATCATTTATCATGCAGCTGTGCTAGTGTCATTCAAATGTAATACAGTGTGAGTGGTGCCTACCCCCTAGAGGTGTACAATGCTTTGGCTCTGTTCTTGAGAAAGGGTACATAGGAGGTACATTTTTTGAGACGTGGTTTTTCTCAAATACAATGATTTACCCTCAGAATTTTGAAGACTTGCTCCATTGTCTTTTAGCTTTCAGTGTTTGCTTTAGAGAATTCAATATCTTTTTGATTCCCAGTTCTCTAGGTAACCAGATTTTTATCTCTGGAAACTTACAGGATCCTTTCTTTTTCTCTGGTGTTTGGAAATTTTACAATATGCACCTTCATACCTTTGATGGATATTCTTGATTTGCTGGTGCAGACATACCCTTCACCCTTTTTCACCCTGCTCCTAGCCCCCAGAGGCTGGCCTCTGTGGATGGCATCAGTGAGCTCTCTTGCCTCTGTCTTCTGTTTGGGTTTAGACAGTGAGTGGCGTCAGCAGACGATCAAGGGGCAGGAGAAGACAAGGTCAGGGTCTTTATTTCTCCAGTTTCCTCTCTGTGGTATTATGAGTTGGCAGTGACTGCTAGCCCTCTCCTACAGCTACTGATCTCCCCAGGTTCTAGTAACCACTTCCCATCCTTGCCTTTCAGACCTGGGAGTGGTGATAGCTTCCCGTGGTTGCTCGCCTGAGATGCTTTATCATGCCTTGCTGATTTCCCTTACCATGCCAAATCTGTTTTAAAGGTCCCTCTCCCCATTTATGCCATTTGAGTGTGTCATTCTGTTTCATACCAGGACCCTAGTTTGTTTGGGCTTTCTTGTCTCTTTCATGTGCTAGGCACTGGAGCACTTTTAACAAGAAGCCTCTTTCAGGTCTGGGAAAAGTTCTTTAATTATTTCTTTGGTAATTTCCTCCCCTTAATTTTTGTTTTCCTGATTACTAATGAGGTTGAACATCTTTTCATAACTCTGAAGACTGAATTTCCTCTTCTATCAATTCCCTGTTCATGTCCTTTGCCAATTTTTCTATCGGGTTGCTGGTCTTTTTCTTGTTGATTGTAGAAGTTCTTTATTTTTATTTTTAACTTATATTTCTTTATAATAATTAGCGTTAGCTAAGCTGTGATAACAAACAAACTCCAAAAATATAATGACATAGGGATGAGAAGTTTATTTCTTCCCTATATAATCATTCTGGGTAGGTGTTCAGGTCAGCAGCTGCTCTGTTCCATGCAGTCATTCAGAGACCCAAGCTGACAGAGACTCTGCTGTCTCTAGCACATGGCTTCTAAGGTTGCCTTGCTTAATCTCATCCCACTCAGCTGGAAGAGGAAAAGAGCATGGAGGCGTGCATTGGGCAAATCTGGAGATAGCCCTTATTATTAGGTTGAACCACATGAGATTGCTGTTTTATATGGTTCAGCCAAATATACTACAAATATTTTCTGTTTTGTCTCAACTTTTATACTGTGCCTTTTAATTTATTTTTAATATAAATTTATTTATTTTATTTATTTTGGCTGTGTTGGGTCTTTGTTGCTGTGCGCGGGCTTTCTCTAGTTGCGGCGAGCCAGGGCTATGCTTCATTGTGGTGTGCAGGCTTCTCATTGCGGTGGTTTCTCTTGTTGTGGAGCACGGGCTCTAGGCGCACGGACTTCAGTAGTTGTGGCATGCGGGCTCAGTAGTTGTGGCTCGCTGGCTGTGGAGCGCAGGCTCAGTAGTTGTGGCGCATGGGCTTAGTTGCTCCGCGACATGTGGGATCCTCCCGGACCAGGGCTCGGATCCGTGTCCCCTGCACTGGCAGGCGGATTCTTAACCACTGCACCACCAGGGAAGTCCCTATACTGTACCTTTTTAAATGCAAAAATTTTAAATTATGATCCAAGTGTATTGATCATTTATAACTTTTGCTTTATGTGCATGATTTTTAAAGTCTTCCAAATCTCATGTATTTTCTCCTGATACTCCTTTATTTCACCTGTAATTTATTTTTGTGAATGGATATGAGGTATAGATCTAACTTTATTTTTTCAAATTAATAGCACATTTCACCAATGCTTTTTATTGAATATACCATCCTTTTCCCGCTGATTTGCAGTGCCTCCTTCATCAATCCCTGGATTCCCATGAATACGGAATTATTTCTAGACACTCTATGTTCTAATATTGAGCATTGATCTTTTCCTTAGCCAATTCCAAACTATTTTAATTGCTACAGCTTTATAAAATGTTTTTATACCTTGAAAGTAATTCTCCCTTCGCTCTTCACTTTCAGAAAATATTGGCCTCTTTGTGCACACTTACTTTTTCATCTGAATTTTAAAATTAGCTTGTTGAGCTCTGTAAAAATCTCTGATTTGATTTTAATTGAGAATAACTGCTTACAGTGTGATTTGGTGAAGAATTTATTTGCCATCTCTGAAATTTAATACATATATATTGTATATATTTATAAAATATATAAATCTTATATATTATATATTACATATAAATAAATATATATCTTTATTCAAATTTTTAACAAGTTCTTTAATGAAGTTTTATAGTCTAAAAGTGACTTTGTGTACATCTCTTATGAGGTCTTTTGTGAGTGGAATATTTTCTATAACATTTTCTAATTCGATACTACTGGATATGAATATTACTAATTTTATATATGACCACCTTGCTGAATTCTCTTTTTGGTTCTATTGCTTTGTCAATTGATTCTCTTGGACTGTCTAAGTAGACTATCATATCTTCAGAATATCACGTGTCTATTATCAATCTTTATATTACTTTATTTCTTTTTCTTATCTTATGGTAAGGGCTTCTAATGCAATAGTGGTCATTGACAGTGGACATGCTTGTCTACTAACAATGGAAATGCTTCTAACTTTTAAGTATGATGCCTGCTGTAGTTCCTGCTAGATAGCCTTTAACAAGTTAAAGAAATGCCATTCTATACCTTGTTTTCTAAGAGTCTTTTTTGTTTGTTTTTTTGTTTTCTGTTTTTGTTTCTCCTAATAACAATGTTGGTTTATTCTGAGGGTCAAGTGAAATGATATATTTTAAAAATCTAAGAGTTTTTATTGTGAATTTTATTGTGACATTTATCAAATGCCTTGTATTCTTTGTATTCCTCAGATAGACATTGGTCATTTGAAGCAGTACACCACATTCAATTTGCTAATATTTTATTTAAGAATTTTTTATTTCTAGTTGTAACTAATTTTGGTCTAATTTTCTTGTACTTTCTTTTTTAATTATGGTATCAGCATTATCAAGTGATTTGAGTAGCTTTCTACTTTTTTTTCCATTCTCTGGAATAGTTTGTATAGAATGGGAATTCTCCTTTTCTTTAAGGTTTGATAAACAACACCCTCCTGCCCTCGCACACACATATAAAACTATCTGGGCCTGATGTCTGTTGCAGAGTTGATTTCTTCTGATTGTGTCAAGTTCTTCTGTGGTCTTTAGTCTTATCAAGTTTTCTATTTCTTTTCAGGTATAGATTTGATAAATTATATTTTCTTAGAAAATTTTCCATCTAAATGTTTAATATAAAATTATATAATATTCTATTTTTTAAGTCTCTTCTGATTTTTCAGTTATAGTTCTATTTTATTCCTAATGTTGTATGTTTATGCCTTTTATCTTTTTTCTTGATCATACTTTCCAACAGAATTTCTATTTTATTAACATTTTTGAAGAAGCAGGTATAGTTTTATTGATTTGACTCTGTTATTATAAGAGAAAATTATACAGAATTTTATGCCTATACATTTTATAAATTTAGGATTTGATAAATTTAGAATTTTATTCATTCTTCCTTGCTTCATTCAGGTTTATTTTTCCTCATTTGTTACTTTTTTTAGTTGAAAATGTGGTTTATTTTCTTTTTTTTTTTTTTTCTAGTATGCATGTGGCCATAAGTATTCCTCTGAGTACCACTTTGACTACATTGCACTGATTTTGATATGCAATTTCTCATTATTGCCTAGTTGTAAATATTTCTAATTCCATTTTGAACATATCAACCAAAGGGTTTTCTACAAGAGTGTATGTATTTTTCTATTTTTAATTTCCAGATTGTTTTGTCTATTATTTATAGATTGTTTTGTATATCTTTCTGTTGCTAACTTTGAACTTTATTTCACTATGCTCAGTAAATAAAGCTTGTTGAGATTATCTCTGTGGTCTTGTATCTGGTCTTTTGTGACTGTTCCATGTGTTTGTAAAGAGTATTTATTCTCTGGGTTTTTGGAGGGGGAGAGTGGGTAAAATGTTCTTTAAATTCCTATTAGATCAATCTAATTTTGTTAGTTAAGTTAGTAAAGTTCATGTTTTTGCTATTTAAACTGTTTTCTAGGATATGATTAGCAGTTTGGCAATTTATCCTTGTATTTTTATCATATGTATGTTAGATACAAAAATGTACATGACAGATCACCTTGGTAGATTGTTTCTTTTAGCCCTATGAATATTTAGCTTTGTCTCTTTAAATGTTCTTAACTCTACATTTTGATTTTTAAAACTTTTTTATTATTATTATTTTTTATTTATTAATTTTTTTGGCTGTGTTGGGTCTTCGTTGCTGCGTGCAGGCTTTCTCTAGTTGCGGCGAGTGGGGGCTACTGTTCGTTGCAGTGCACGGGCTTCTCATTGCAGTGGCTTCTCTTGTTGCAGAGCACAGACTCTAGGTGCGTGGGCTTCAGTAGTTGTGGCGCGTGGGCTCAGTAGTTGTGGCTCGCGGGCTCTAGAGCGCAGGCTCCGTAATTGTGGCGCACGGGCTTAGTTGCTCCGCGGCATGTGGGATCTTCCCAGACCAGGGCTCGAACCCATGTCCCCTGCATTGGCAGGTGGATTCTTAACCACTGCACCGCCAAGGAAGCCCCTTGATTTTTTTATATTAATATTTTTTGCTGTATTTCCTTTTGCCAGCACTTTTTTATGTATCTTTTTCCATTGCCTTTATTTCCAAGTTTCTTCTGTGCTCTAATCAGTATATAGCTGGATTGTTTTCTTTAAATCCTATCTAAGAGTTTTAATAGGTGAGTTTAGCCACGTTTATTATAATTATTGATATGTTTACACATAATTCCTGCCATTTGATTTTGGGCTTTCTGTTTAACCTATTTCCAAGTTTTTTCTTTTTCCCTCTTTCCTATGTGCTTGGATTGCTTGTGCATTTTTTGTTATTCTTTTTTCTTTTTTCTTTTCAACTATTTTGGGAGTCATAAATATATGCTTCTTATAAAATTCTAACTCACATGCTTGACCTCCTATTTTTTTTTAACATCACCTGGTGCCTTCCTACTCAATGGTATAGAGCACAGAAGCATTGACACCACCTGGGATCTTGACCCCATCCCAGATGTCCTGAATCAGAATCTGCCATTTTCACAAGATCCCTAGGTGATTCATAGGCACATTAAAGTTGGAGAAGCTCTGGTTTAGCGTGTATCATACCATATCTGCCCTCCAGATAAGAGCCCCAGTATGCTTATGTTGTTCTCAGTTTTTACGTTTTCATCTCCTTCTGCTTCCCCACTTTCTCTCATTGATATCATTTAGAATTATAGTTTAAATTGGTACCTTTAAAAACTCTTAAAAATGTGTAAACCTTATTTAGACTTAATAAGTCTTTCTGCCTACCTTCCCTCTGACTTCAGTACGTCCTTATTAATCCTTTCAGAGGTGTAGGTATTAGTGAACTTTCTGAGCCCCTGAATTTTTACAAATGACTCTACTCTATTTTGACCTCTCACTTGAATGATGGTTTGATGACTATAGAATTAGAGATTGAAGGTTTTTCTTTCACTTAAAACTTTGATCCAAAGCTATTGATCCATTGTATTCTTGCATTCAGTGTTGCTGATGTGAGTTCTTCTATTAGTCTAATTCTTCTATTTTTGTGATACTCTTTTCCTCTTCAGAAATGTTTAGGATTTGGTTCTTTAGTTTCCCGACATTTCTTTCTCTAGACCTGGGCTGGCTCAACACTTGTTATACCCTTTGAATCTTGAGTATTCATGCTTTATTGTGTCTTTAAAAAATCCTCCCTTATTGTTTCTTTAAACATCATGGCTCCTGTTCTCTTTATTCTCTCCTTCTTAAAGTCATATTAGTAACAGGTACTTCTAGATATGTCATACATGTTTATTAATTTTTCTTTCACATTTTCATCTTTTTATCCTTTGTTACACTCAGGGAGAATTCTTAACTGACTTTTACAGATCATTAATTATCTTCAACTGTGTCCATTTTGCTGTTCAGCCCATCTGTCGAATTTTTTGTTTGTTTCAAAGATTAAACTTTTAAGTTCCATAATCTCTTGATTATTTTATAATCTAATATTTTGCATCCCTAGTTACTGTAAAATTCTACTCTTCTTGCTTAATTAACTCTTTCTCTTTGCATAACAGGTTTTCTGTTTATTGAATTTATTGTATGTCTTCAGTGGTCTTCTTGTTCCCCAAATATTTTGTGATCCATTTTTATTTTCATTATTGCATGCTCATCTTTTTTTGTTTTTAACATCTTTATCGGAGTATAATTGCTTTACAATGGTGTGTTAGTTTCTGCTGTAAAACAAAGTGAATCAGCTATATGTATACATATATCCCCATATCTCCTCCCTCTTGCGTCTCCCTCCCACCCTCCCTATCCCACCCCACTAGGTGGTCACAAAGCACGGAGCTGATCTCCCTGTGCTATGCAGCTGCTTCCCACTAGCTATCTATTTTACATTTGGTAGTATATATAAGTCCATGCCACTCTCTCACTCTTCATAATTGAAATTCCCTATTATAATTTCACTACACCAGTTCAGCAAGCTTGGGAAGAAGATGTGTAGGAGATCTGACTTCAGCAGGTATTACAGTCTACCTTTCTCTGAGCTCTGTCCTGGGGACCCATGGGACCATGATGCATCATTCAGATCCAACTGATTTTCATCCTTCAGACTTTACAGTTTCCATGCTATTGAAGGATGCTTTTCTTCCCCCTCTTAATTGCAGTGTTGGATTTATTGATTTATTATACACTTTTTTCCTCTTAATTTTATAGATTGGGGCAAGAAAGGAAGATTGTAAAGCCCATTCTCAGTCCATTTTGAAACTGAAGTCCTCATTTTTTTCTCTCATATTGTCTTTGTTGTTTTTGTTTATTTGTAAGGGCTCTTTATATTTTGAAGATATTAATATTTTGTCATATGTGTTGTAATCTGTGCCCTTTGTCACTGAATTTTTTGAAGCTATAAACTTTTAAAGATATTTTTATTATAGAAATGTTCAAATATATATAAAAGTGGAGGGAATAATAATATAATAAATCTAATCACCAATATTTTTTCCTCTATACACCATCCACTATCCTCTCCCCTGATTGTTTTGAAAAAGACCCCAGATGTCATATCATTTCGTCTTTAATTATTTAAGTATATGTGTCTAAAAGATAAGAACTCTGAAAATACTTGATAATAATACTACTAGCACACCTAAATATCAGTAATTCCTTAATATCATTTCATATTTTTGTTGTTTTTAGATGAATGAGCTTTTATGGATTAAACCTTAAAACCTAAATAAGCCTATAACCTAATTCTTTATTTGATAGTTACATTTAGATAAACAGAATATCTATTTTTTTTTATTGGTTGCTGTCTGAAGAGACTCAGAAAACCATCCCTTTAAAGTTTAATTCTTTGCTTGTCTCCATTCTTTACTGTTGGAAAATTCAGATTCTGGACATGATGGAAGAAAATGAAGCAGTAGATAATATTGCAAAATTAGAGCAACAAGAATTTGGCCTGGATCTTGAAGAACTGGAAAGACTCCACGATGAAAGTGAGGAAGAAGTGGCAAAGGTATGGAAAAATCTGATTTAAGCACCATAAAGATTTAATAAAGAATGTAAAAAGAAAATAGGAAGGAGAACTTTTCTAGGATAATGCAAATAAAACAAACCTTTTCCAGCGTGATGTGAATACAGCAAATTTAGTGCATACAAATGGAATGAGTCAGAGCATTATTGAATTTGGGAGTCAGGGGAAAGAAGAACATCTAGACCAGCCAGACATCTGATGTTTGTCTCTCCCCCATGACATTAATGTCAACCATCTTCCACCATATATTTGAACGTTTTTAGAGATCTCCTCAGCCACCTCATACCAACTTCAAACATTTTTGGTTTAGTTAAGCCCTTTCTTAATTAGAGTTGAAATCTTTCTCCCTGTACTCACTGATTCTTCTACTCTTTGAGCACCATCTACTCTATAGCCACAGTGAAAGTGGTTAGAGAAGACTAGCAGTTACCATGTTTCCTATGTATCTTGTCTAGGCTAACTATCCCAGCTCCTATGACATCATATACTGTAGTTTTAATAGTTTTATTATTGTTGTAGTTTTCATCTAATTTTGTTTTATTTCTGTATGGCACCCACAAAAGAAATTTAATGATTATCTTTCCAGTTTAGAGAAAAGCATGAACTGAAACCTCCATTTTTCTAGGTACTGTACTTCTATTAATTCACCCTTTGCACTGTTTTGTGGCAGTCACAACACATTGCTTACTCATATGGATTTTATTTTGGGTAAAAGCCTTAAGAGTGTTTTACACAGGATGTTCTTAAGCAACCTCTCTCTCAACCTGCACAGTACATTTGATTCTTTGAGTATGCAAGTATAAAAACATTATCCCCACTGAACAAGAGAATTAAATATAGCTGGATATAAGGACATTTAAGTGGATTATAGTTGGTTAAACAACTATACCAAAAAGAGACTTGTTATTTGACTGATGATTCTAGGAGAGAAATCTCCAATCATGTGCCCCAGAACTCTGTCCTGTTAAACATGTTTATTAATGACTGGAGTGAAGATGTGAAAATGAGGCAGATCTGTCCAAATGGTAAATGACATGAGGCTGAGAATGAGAGGAAATATATTAGATAACAGAATTAATACCAAAAGTACCTCAAGGGACTAACTCAAGGAGATAAAATTCACCTGGATGTTCATTCACCCATCCATTCATTCATTCTGCAACATTTATTGAACACCTATTACATGCCAGGCACTACTGTAGGTGCTGGGGATACAATGAATAATACAGATAGGTCCCACCCACATGGGGCTACTCTAGTAGAGAACAGAGACCATAAACAAATCTCTATATATTATATGATGGAAACAAACCAGATTCGATAATAGATGCGGGGGGATCTACTTCTGTGGTCAGAGAAGACAACTTTAAAGAGGGGACCTTTCAGTTGCAAACTAAGAGAAGAGAGGGAGCTGGCTATACAAAGATCTGAGGAAAGAGAATGTCAGGCAAAGGGAGCAGCAAGAACAAGGGCCCTGAGGCAGAAATTGCTCAGCGTATTCCAGGGCCAGAAAGGCCAGAAAGGCTGTAGCACAGTGGACAGGAGAGGGCCTCACGGAATGAGGTGGGAGAGGTAGGCAGAGGCCAGCTCTGAAGACCTTGTATGTTGTGGTGAAGAATTTGGCTTTTGTTTTTAAACATACAACAGGAAGCTATTAGAAATGATCCCTTTTTCTTATTATAACAGATAGGCACCAGTCTAGGGGCTTTTTGAATGTTACTTGATCATCACAGCAATCCAAAAAGGTAGGTTATTGTTTTCCCCACTTAAGGAAACTAAGGCTTAGGTGCTCGAGTCACTTGGCTAGGAGCCCCCAACTCGAGTCTGAGCCGGTAAGCAGTGCTGGTCTGCCCACCGGGCTTCTGGCTCATCCTCCTCGGCCCTGGCCTCACAGGCCTGGAATGCCACCTCCTATTCTGGCACCAGCTTCTCCCAGCCCATTCATCTTGATCACTCTAAAATGAGTTCGGCTTAGGTGCCTGCCCCCATCCTCACCCTCTCATTGCTTTTTTCTCCAAGCTCTTGTCTGACCACTCGGCCCCATGAACCTGCTCCTCTGGACTGTTGACCTACTGACCCCTGATGAAGCCACTCTGCTCACCTGACCCCCACCCTGTGCCTCTGCTCCAGATGCCCCCATCCCTTGCTGCTTATCAAATTCCTGTGCATCCCTCGAGGAGCCTCCTTGATCCTCTGTCACAGGCTTTGGTACAGAGAAAGGCTCTTCACATGCTCATTTCCCTCATGTTGTTTAGTTTTCCTGAGCTCTGGGCTTTGAAGAGATATCAGCCCTAGATTTGGCATGATAGTAGAACCAGACAGTCCAGGACAGAACAGTGTTAGCAGATGGCGCCATAAATCCACCTGCGAGCAGAACACTAGTCCCTGGGAAGAGCTAAGGCTCCCAGTCCTAAAGGGACCAGGCTATTACCCACCCTGGCCAGGATCTCAACAACAGGGCAAAGACCAAAGCCCAGTAATGACCACCTAGACACAGTATTAGCATTATTCTGGAGGGATTGAGCAAATAGCCTCAAGAGTAACAAGGGGAGGAATGGAGGAGCCTGGGAATCAGACAGGTTCTGACAATTAATATGCCAAAACAGCTGTTTAAGAAAAAATAATTTAATACTACAAAGCTACAGTAATCAAGACAATGTGGTACTGGCACAAAAACAGAAATATAGATCAATGGAACAGGATAGAAAGCCCAGAGATAAACCCACGCACCTATGGTCAACTAATCTATGACAAAAGAGGCAAGGATATACAATGGAAAAAAGACAGTCTCTACAATAAGTGGTGCTGGGAAAACTGGACAGCTACATGTAAAAGAATGAAATTAGAACACTCCCTAACACCATACACAAAAATAAACTCAAGGGCTTCCCTGGTGGCGCAGTGGTTGAGAATCTGCCTGCTAATGCAGGGGACACGGGTTCGAGCCCTGGTCTGGAAGGATCCCACATGCCGCGGAGCAACTGGGCCCGTGAGCCACAACTACTGAGCCTGCACGTCTGGAGCCTGTGCCCCGCAACGGGAGGGGCCACGATAGTGAAAGGCCCGTGCACCGCGATGAAGAGTGGCCCCCACTTGCCACAACTAGAGAAAGCCCTCGCACGAAACGAAGACCCAACACAGCCATAAATAAATAAATAAATAAATAAAGTAGCTATTAAAAAAAAACCTATCAGGCCGTTGTAAGAAACAACATAGGAATAGCAATTAAGTCACTAATATTAGTCCTTCTAATCTACCTGCCACATACAGGTGATTTATATTAAAAAAAACTCAAAATGGATTCGAGACCTAAATGTAAGACCGGACACTATGAAACTCTTAGAGGAAAACATAGGAAGAACACTCTTTGACATAAATCACAGCAAGATCTTTTTTGATCCACCTCCTAGAGTAATGGAAATAAAAACAAAAATAAACAAATGGGATCTAATGAAACTTCAAAGCTTTTGCACAGCAAAGGAAACCATAAACAAGATGAAAAGACAACCCTCAGAATGGGAGAAAATATTTGCCAACGAATCAACAGACAAAGGGTTAATCTCCAAAATATATAAACAGCTCATGCAGCTCGATATTAAAAAAACAAACAACCCAAACCAAAAATGGGCAGAAGACCTAAATAGACATTTCTCCAAAGAAGATATACAGATGGCCAAAAGCACATGAAAAGCTGCTCAACATCACTAATTATTAGAGAAATGCAAATCAAAGCTACAGTGAGGTATCACCTCACACCAGTTAGAATGGGCATCATCAGAAAATCTACAAACAACAAGTGCTGGAGAGGGTGTGGAGAAAAGGGAACGCTCTTGCACTGTTGGTGGGAATGTAAATTGATACAGCCACTATGGAGAACAGTATGGAGGTTCCTTAAAAAACTAAAAACAGAATTACCATATGACCCAGCAATCCCACTACTGGGCATATACCCAGAGAAAACCATAATTCAAAAAGACACATGCACCCTAACGTTCACTGCAGCACTATTTACAATAGCCAGGACATGGAAGCGACCTAAATGCCCATCGACAGACGAATGGATAAAGAAGGTGTGGTACATATATACAATGGAATATTACTCAGCCATAAAAAGGAACGAAATTGGGTCATTTGTAGAGACGTGGATGGATCTAGAGATCCATCATACAGAGTGAAGTAAGTCAGAAAGAGAAAAACAAATATCGTATATTAACGCATATATGTGGAACCTAGAAAACTGGTACAGATGAACTGGTTTGCAGGGCAGAAATTGAGACAAAGATGTAGAGAACAAACGTATGGACACCAAGGGGGGAAAGTGGCGGGGGTGGTGGTGGTAGTGGTGTGATGAATTGGGAGACTGGGATTGACGTGTATACACTAATATGTATAAAATGGATAGCTAATGAGAACCTGCTGTATAAAAAAATAAAATAAAATTCAAAAAAAAAGAATCAATGAAATCAAAAGCTGATTCTTTGAAAAGATTGATAAAATGAATAAGCCTATAGCTAAGCTAAGAAAAAAAAGAGATAGATACAATTACTAATGTTAGGAAGAAAAGAGGAACATCACTACAGATTCCATGGAAATTAAAAAGGAATAAAGGAATTCTATGTTTTTGAAGATTCTATTGTTACATTCTCTAGCTCAGAGATTCTTTCCTCAGCCATGTCCAGTCTGCCATCATGTCCAGAGCCCATCAAATACCTTCTTTATTTCTAAATAAAGAACATTTTTGATCTCTGAAAAAAGAAAAAATGATTTTAAACTGTATTAGCCATTAACTCAATGGGTAAAATCAAAAATAAATAAAACGCAAATTAAACAAGGTATTTGTTCAGACAATGAATAAAATAAACATGAAAAATGAGTAAGTGAATGAATGAATAAATAAATAAGACATTTTCTAATCTGGGAGATATTATTTTCAGCTAGTTTACTAATGATCTGCCAACAAAGTGAAATGCCAAAAAAAAAAAAAAGGTTCTGTACAACATTGTAAATCAACTATACTTCAGTAAAAAAATTTAAAAAAAAAAAAAGTTTCTGAAGAGGACCCTAAGGACTAAGGATTGTTGGGTGTCACTTTCATGCCAGCTCTTTTGGCAAACTTTATTAAAATAAAAATACTTAATCACTTAAGGAGATAAAACGAATTGAGGTAACACATGTTTCTAAATGGCAAAAGGTACATCATACGATCCCCAAGAATAGTGGAACATTCATTTCACAATGGACATAAACAATAGAAGAATTTAGTGCAATAAAGACCCCAAGACAGGGGTCACAAAATGCCACTTCAAATATGCATTGACAAGGATTAAGCCAACATTTACATATTCCAAACTTTTCTAATAAAACAGGAAGACTTGGCACAGTGGGTTTGCTTTACCACCTTGCGCCAACCAGCCAGATCTGTGATTATGTGTGTGTTAGCTATCCAGCTACCATGGCTGTGCAACTGCCTGCACACCTGCCTTGGCTCCTGTGTAGGACCTGCCTGCCTTAGTGGTGTTTGTGTTGACACCCTAGTCCTCAAGGAATGGAATTCTAAGCCTCCAGACTAAACCAAAGACAGGGAAGTATCCTCCTCCAAGTGCATCTGCTTTTTACAACTGAGATTTTTTTTGAGGCCACATTTTCATTTTTACTTTTCCCTTCATTTGTGTTCCTTAAGATAAGAAAGGATGCTGAGATGCAAAACCTAGCCAAGAGATATTTGGCTGAACTTATCAAAGAAGAATGCTGGAATTCGATGGCTGTGAAAGGCCGAGCTCTTAAGGTAACAGATAGAACTTCAGGTACAACACTTTAGCCAATTAAAATTTTCATGCAAAGTCTCATGGCAGAAAATTTAAAAAAGAAAAAGTTTAAGAAAAGCCATATATAGGAAAGCATTCAAAGCACACCTTGCCCCTTCTTGTACTGACTCCACCTCGATGTGTCTTTTCCCTTGTCTCGTTCTTTCCTCTCTGCTCAGTCCCCATGTGCTTCTAAGCCAGCATCTCTTAAGCTTTGTTTCAGCACCTCTTTCCCTCTTTCCTCTATGACACCCCCTGCATCCGGGTCTCAATATCTGTCTATTTCAAAAAGCCACTTCACTCACATTCCACACAGATTGAAAATTAGACATAATATTATTCACATTTCTTTTTTTTATATAAATTTATTTTATTTATTTATTTTTGGCTGTGTTGGGTCTTCATTGCTGTGCACGGGCTTTCTTTAGTTGCAGCAAGTGGGGGCTACTCTTCGTTGCGGTGCGTGGCTTCTCATTGCAGTGGCTTGTCTTGTGGAGCACGGGCTCTAGGCGCATGGGCTTCAGTAGTTGTGGCACGTGGGCTCAGTAGTTGTGGCTCGTGGGCTCTAGAGCACAGGCTCAGTAGTTGTGGCGCACGGGCTTAGTTGCTCTGCGTATTATTCACATTTCTACCTGTACCTGCCTTCACATTTTCTTTTTCTTTTTTAATATTCACAGTGAGATTTTTATGATTTTTTTAAAATTTATTTTTAAATTTTTGGCTGTGTTAGGTCTTCGTTGCTGCAGGTGGGCTTTCTCTAGTTGCGGTGAGCGGGGTCTACTCTTCGTTGCGGTGTGTGGGCTTCTCATTGTGATGGCTTCTCTTGTGGCAGAGCACGGGCTCTAGGCACGCGGGCTTCAGTAGTTGTGGCATGTGGGATCAGTAGTTGTGGCTCGCAGGCTCAGTAGTTGTGGCTCGCAGGCTCTAGAGTGCAGGCTCAGTAGTTGTGGTGCACAGCCTTAGTTGCTCTGTGGCATGTGGACCAGGGCTCGAACCCATGTCCCCTGCATTAGCAGGTGGAATCTTAACCACTGAGCCACCAGGGAAGCCCCTACCTTCACATTTTCTAAAGGACTGTTTTTTGTGCCTTTTTATTGAGATTCCTCCCAACACAGTTTCCCTCTTTGTGTAGGGTGACCAAGAGTCCCAGTTTATGCCTGTGGTCCAAGAGTAACTATTAACAGCACCTTTTTCACTTTCAAATATGCCCCCTGTTTAGATAATGAAGTATTGGTCACCCTCCATTTATGTGATTGAGTATGGCTCTAAAACAGGGTTTCTCGAGAACGGCACACTTGGGGCTGGATAATTCTTTGTTTTAGGGGCTGGCCTAAGGATTGGAGGATTTTGCAACATCCCCGCCCTCTATCTACCAGGCTCCAGCAGACTCCACACCCCCCCCCCCATCAGTGACAATCAAAAATGTCTCCAGACATTGCCAAATGTCCCTGGGGGGCTGGAGAGGATGGGGACAGGGGCCAGCAAAATCACGTCTGGTTAAGAAGCACTGCTCTAGAAATAAATCTTTCACAAAAGCACAGTATTTTTTATACAAAGTTTACACCAATACTGAAGGCATACATTGTTTTATTTTATTTCTTTTTTTTAATTGAAGTAGAGTTGCTTTACAATGTTGTGACGATCTCTGCTGTACAGCAAGGTGACTCAGTTATACACATGTAGACATTCTTTTTTTATATTCTTTTCCATCATGGTTTATCACAGGATATTGAGTATTGTTCCCTGTACTATACATTAGGACCTTGTTGTTTATCTATTCTAAATGTAATAGTTTGCATCTACCAACCCCAAACTCCCAGTCCATCCCTCTCCCTCCCTCCTTCCCCTTGGCAACTGCAAGTCTGTTCTCTATGTCTATGACTCTGTTTCTATTTTATAGATAAGTTCATTTGTGCCATATTTTAGATTCCACATATAAGTGGTATCATATGGTATTTGTCTTTCTCTTTCTGACTTACTTCACTTAGTGTGATAAACTCTACATTGTTTTATTTTAAAGAAAGCTTCCATCGGCCATTTCACTCATGCATGATGATAACCTATGGATTAATTTTGATCAGAGAAAATATGCCCCACTCTGCCCCGGATACACACAATTGTTCTAAAAATGGATTTATTTCATTTTTCTCTTTTTTTCCCAAGTGCTTTCACATCCCATGTGTGGTTGAGAACTTCCCAATGAAAGAACGCACAGATGAAGAGTTGAAAGAATTGAAGAGAGTTGTGCAGCAAAAGAAGATTGAAGCAGAGTGTCTTAAAGTACAATTTTAAATATATATGTGTTTATATAAGTGACGTGTTTTGTTTCAGGATTTCCTTCATACAGATTTGAGTTGGAATACTACTTAAGATACGTTTAGATATTAGTTGTATTTATATTTATATTCCTTGTTTATGTGTAGAATATATTCTAATGAATGTAGGAGCCTATATCCACGTTAAGGAGCCTATATCCTAACAACATTGGCTATCCCTCAAATATGATGATATACTTTTAAAATTGAGATTTGGGATTTTGTTCTTGTCCTGGTCAGAAGTTCTTCATCCACACATACTCTTTTTATCACCTCTTATCACTGGGGATTGTGTTTTAAGAGATTGGCCAAGGATGAAGTAGAATCTGTTTCGATGGGATTTATAGTTTTCCTAAAGCAATCCTAGCTTTTTTTCCCCAGCAATCTCTGTCAAACCACTTAAAAACACTGCCCAATTGGTGTAGTTTCATTTTGGCCAGAACTTTGCATCCACTCTTTTTCTAAAACTAAAATGAAGGCATGCTTAATTCTTTTTACATACATATACCAGTCCTATGTGAATAAGTTCCTTTTTAAAATATGAAGAGAAAGTATATTTTTTAATGCTTAAGTACCAAGAAAGACTCAAAATATTTACAAGCAGCTGTCATCCTGACAGAAAAATATGAATATTACACACTATCAAGAAGAATTTTTACTCTTATGATTTATCTACAGTCTATCAATTTCTGAGGCTTTCTCTTCGGCAGGTTCAGGACATCACTTTAAATTCAGTTGTTGGCAAGACAATTAACATCTTAAAATGATTGTTGAAATAATTAAGTTGTCCCAAAATTGCCCTTTAGAGAATTCTTCTTATTGCATAACTTTCATTTCATCTTTTTCTATATTTAGCTACAGAAGGAAATTGTAGAGGTTCAGTCTGCAATTACCTTGGTTAAAAAGCATCATGAAGAGGAGGATGAAGAAGAGGAAGAAGATGGGACAGCAAAAGATACCAACTTGCCCAATTACCTGCTTGGTAGTCTGAGTACTGATTTTAGGGTACATACCTCTTTGTTGTCAAGCCAACTGGAACTTCATTCCAGAGAGGAGAAAATCAACCAAATTATATTACTGAAAGTGGGTGAATTTTTTTCTTTACCCTTGAAAATCTCTAAAACTTTCCATGAGGTGCCTTGCAAAGGCTCAAATTGAAATCTAATGCCAATCAAATGATGTCTTTAAAGTCCACAGAGAAATATCCACATGGCTAGCATCCATGTTCTTTAAACAGAGCTCGTGGACAAGAGTTGTTTTCATCCATTTGGAGAGGGTTCTGTGATACCAGGTTTTCTAAAGAGCACCCTCCACTGGCTAACACCGTGAACCATTTTTCTACTTAGATCTTCCGGAAACTCAAAGATAAAAGAAATCCTTGAATGCCACCTTCTAGGTAACCCAGATGTCAATTAGGACCTCCTTATAAGATCAAGATGTGAATGCTTGTCTATCTCCTTAATCTAGGAAAATACAATTTCCTCTCTAAGATTTCTGTAAGTTCTGGGGCTCAGGGATAAGGTATGGTGTCCTTCAGGCTCTAAGCTCCTACTCCTTGCTTTCAACCAAACAAGTCAGTTTCAGAACACACCTGTGCATGCCTACTGAAGGTTTTTGAAAACTCAGTAACTGAGATTGCACCAATGCAGATGGTTTGAAATTTAATGTTTGGCCATTCCTATTCCTGAAGATCCTTCAGCCATGTCTGCAATTTGAGTTCTAGCCTCCTGCTGTGTTACTCTGCTCTCCCTTCCTATCTTTTTCTCTTCTTTGTCTCCTCCAATACCTGAAATTTCCTGTGCATTTATACTGAGAACCGTTGAGTTATCCCTTTTGTTGCTTAGCTTCTGCTGACCTATGCCCTCAGTGTCTCACCTTCCTGCTGCTTTATTAAGGTGTTTTCCTACAAGAAAGTAATTTCAGCCTAAGAGAAATTCTGGTGCCAGCCGTTAAGATCATTTTCTACCCTGCTTTAATGGTTTCATCTTCAGTAGGATAGATATATAGACTGAACTCTGATGGTAAAGTCAAGTCTACTTTTAGTTTGACCCATCATTCTACTCATCAGCAGAGCTAGGGGCAATCCAGTTGGACCCACATCCACCTTAGTAACTGGCTGATCCAACTGGACAGCTTGGGTTCCCTTTCTACCTGAAAATGACCTGTCCATACAGAGGAAGAATATTGTGTGTAGTTGTGCTTCTCTGGAAGATTCTCCAGACCTCTATAGGCCATCTTTTCCTCACCTCCTCTCCCCAAACCTGGTTCCAAAGAAAAGATATTTCCCAACTTTAATACTGAATATTGCTTTTTAAATATTTTTATGATGGATTTTTTTAAGAACATACACAAAAGTAGAGAGAATAGCCCAAAGAGCCTCCAAGTATCCATTACCCGCTTATCAATATACCTGCACACTGAGTTACATCGTACATTTCTGGAAGTACGTTGTAGTATAACAGTTATGCTGTTGCTTAACCTTACCCATGGTGGGATGCCACTATAGATTACTGGACCAATAAATGACTTAATATAAACAGTATTTTAGAAAGATTAATTTGCTTATAATTTGTAAAGTGATTTTGGAGGGAAAGTAAAACTGTGGGACCATGTTGCCAGTAAAGGTATAATACATGGTGTGTTTATAATAACATATTGATATTTCAGGATATTATTTACAAGGTAAAAACTGCTTTCAATAGTGAGTTTGATGCTGCATATAAACAAAAAGAGATTGAAATTGCACGTGTGAAGGAAAAAAATGTAAGAATTCAAGAAATTGTTTTAGATCTGGAGTTGGAAGAATCAGTCTGGCAACCAGAATTTGAGGACTGTGAGAAGCCAGAGAGAACCCTTATTGTGGAAAGTACTGAGGTACGATTATCCGTACATCATCTCTTCCCTTCTTTCTCATGACATTTTCCAGGCTCTTATTTATTCTTCTTCTTTCTGCTACCAGAAGCAACTGTATAAGGTAGCATTCTTGGTTACAAGTAACAAAAACAGTTAACATAGCCCCAGCAATAATGAGGATTTCTTCTATGAATGCCATAGAGTCCAGAGAAGATTTGGACACCAAGCCTAGAAAGAAACAGGAACCACACACTGGAACCTTGTGGAGAGTCCAGAAGTGCTCTTTCTTCATCTCTTGACTCACTTCTCTCTGCATTTCAGCTGCCTCTAGCAGTTTCTATGTTATATCACCTGTGCTCAAGAGAGCAACTTGTCCAAACTATAATCTCTTAGTCCTAGTTCTGGATTCACCTGGGAAGGGGCTTCTTGGCCCAACTTGGGTCCAGCACCTGTACCCATGGAGGTTGGGTCACATAATGGGAATGAGGCTGATGGAGCTCCAGTAATTATCTAGCCATTAGAGCAGTATGGGTCCCAGAGAAAGGGGCTCACTGGACAGCCTTCTTAAAAGGTGTTTAGCACAAATGCAGTTACAAGTAAATGCTTAAAGAAAACAATTCAAATATAACCATATTTCATTTATAAAAAGTAACTCAAAGAGAATACCCTTGCTCACATGAAACCATCTTGATTACTTTGGGGCAAAAGATAATAGTGTTGCTTAGGAGTAATAACAAACACTTATACAGTCCCTGTTAACAGTAACCATCTATTTTTCTAACTGTCTCATTTTGGACCTCATCTTCATTCCAGGATAGGAAATTGGTTGCAAAATCTGGATAGTCCCTCTATCTCCTTAATCCCTTCTAACCTCCTCCCGGTGTGTGGAAAGAAAGTATGGCTTGAATTTTCTAAGGATAACAGCAGGAAACCACATTTTCTCTTTCAGATTACAGCTCAGAGACATATTAATCCATGGCAAAAAGCCAAAACGGAATTGCTTGTGACCCGTGAAATGGAGCGATTGCTTCTGTCACGGGTATGCAGTTTTTTTCAAATGGTACCTAAGACCCTTTTCCTTTTAGGGATATTTGTTCCTAATTTGGTTGAATAGTCTTGTACTCCACCATAGAAACACATCAAGGCATTTGTCGTGGTCAGAGGTCACTGGAATCTCAGTGGCCTCCTCTTCTCCCCTCCATGCATGCCACTGCCCACCCTCCCCAATCCTAAATGCAGTCATTCTAACATTGGGGACAGGGGGGCAGTCCCCAGTGCCACTGGAGTGTCAGATCTCTGTCTCAGTGACCCTCTCTGACCTTGGCTCTTTCCCAAGGGCCCCAACACAAGACGCCGAGCCCTCATGGACATGATGGGAGGAGTTCTGGAAGTCAAGAAGGAAGACATTTTGAGAATGGTGAGATTCCTGGCCATCTTTGTGGAAGGTGGAATGGGATGGAAAGAGCTACTTAAATGTGACCATTTTTTCCCATGTGAACCTGAGTTGTAGAAATTCTACAGCGACAAATATACCACCCCCCAGTACCTTATAAACGTACCACATCAGGCAAAGAAGAAGAAGTTTGAAACCCCAGGCTTGCCTTACAATCTGATGAAAAGAAAACAAATGAACAACAACAAAAAAACAAACCACAGTTGTTTGGGTCTCTACAGAAAGCAGGGATAATACTGCACCTCTAATTCTCCAGATAAACCAAGAAACATTCCCTTTGATACCTGACATAGGTACCCCTGGAGCTCAGGCATAGTTCTAGCTATGAAGATATCAACTCACACTTCTGAACTTGTCACCTAAGAGTCAGGGTACATCCCAAAATGCTTGCCCTCGCTTAAGTCACAGAAAAACCATTGTAACATTTTTTCATATCCTTTGGTCAAAGTGTTAGGTCGTTGCCTTGCCAATGTGAAGAACTATACCCTTTTAAAGGGCTCTTTTTTTTTAACTGTAACAATAACTCTGAGTTTTATTGTATTGCTATATTTATGTTTAACCTAGAATATATGTTTTCCTTTATATCTTCAGGTGATTCCTCAACCTGCTTTCCTGTCAAAGCCTGATGCTTTGTGGTCTGAAGAGGAAAGGAAACAATTCAAAGCGTATGAGAAAAAAGTCAAGGAATTAAATGAAGAAAGAGATAAGTATAGAAAGGTCAGAAGAGCAAAGAATATAACCTACCTTATCAAGGGTTTTGTTTCAGTATCTTTTCAAATGAAGTGCTCTTTATTTTCTCAGTGTCTTTAGCAGCCTAAGGATGGTGTTTTGGCATAAATTCTCAAGAGAATTTGAAGAAGGGAATGGAGATAAATTTAAAGACTTAGGACAATTTAAAATGAAAAGAACATATAGCAATTTTTTAAAGTTCTTATTGATTTCAAATTTCACATCATTACAGTTCATTTGGTCCTTCATTCATTCTTCAAATATCTAATGAACACCTATGATAGTATGTTCAAGGCACTGCAAGATACTGCTCTCTATTGCCTACGTCAATTTGAGCTGTATTCTCTTGCTTGACTTGCTCTCAATTTCAAGGAAAAGACTTGAGAGAAAAATGACACAGTCAATAAAGTTCTAATTTGAGATTTTTGCAGTGCAGGTCTCCCACTTTTATCCTTCCATCACAAAGAAACATTCCCACATTAAAAGTGCTTACAATTATAATAGAGATGTAAAAGGTGATGGTATACAACCAAGTAAATGATATTTATTCTTCTGTGAAGAAAGTAAAATCATACCATCATTTGAGGCAGGGCAGTTTGTCAGCTTTATGGTGAACAATTCCTTTGAACATATTGTTAACTTGTCCCTGCTTTTATTCACTGCAGTCCTCTAACAATGTCTCTGTATTTTATCCAAAATGAGTAGTTTTGAATGCAGTAAAGATTTCAAGAAGTTACGGAGTATAGATGCCTAAAGTGGTGCCATTTACTCCACAGTCTTGCACTGTAAAATAGTCTGCTGCCTACACCTTCACCCCCTGCTCCTTGGCCATGCTCACCTGGTAAAACCTCAGCCTTGATTAAACCAGGACTCAACCTTCTCTGCACCTGCACCATGCAGTGGGTAAAGGAAAAATACTGACTGGTTGCAGTCTAATGACCTTAATCTTTATTGGGTCCCTAAAGCTGCTCAACAATGCTATTCCCCCTAGCTTTCAATTTCCCCCTAGCTTAATCCACATCACCTTGGGGATCTTTTTTAAAATATAGGTTCAGAGTCCGTCATTCTGAGGACATAGAAGGACCCTGAGATTCTGCATTTCTAACAAGTAACCACGTGGTGCAGCTTCTGCTGGTGGGTGGACCACAAGATCCTAGCAAGATCCTAGAGGACCACTTCATGTGTTCTCCGCTACCCTCAAACCTCCAACACCTGACCCTCAACTCACTCTCACCTTATTTTCTTTTTCACTGCGAGAAGAGAAGCAACTAAAAGAGATTTTCCTTACGCCTCTCCCACCACATCTACACCCACCTGCCTTGAATCCACAGATCCTCCCTGCCTTTCTGTTCCTTATGGGTGAAATGGCCTTGCAGCTGCCCAAGCCTGGTCTTCCCCTCGTGCACTAGGTCCCATCCCATCTTACCTGTTCAGTGCTGTTACTCCAGCAATTTGCCCCTTTTCCCTGCATCGTCAGTTTTCCCCCTCTACTGGATTTTTCCATAGACACGTGCTGTAGTCTTACACATTGTATACATCTCTCATCTTATACAAAAGAAAAAAAGAGTCCCTTGAACGGGATTCTGGAGTTCTTTCTATTACTCTTGTGACTTTGGGGTTAGTCTGAATTTATTTCAAAATAAAAAGTTAAAAGAAAAGAAAAAACAAACACTCCCTTGACTCCACCTTCCTCTCAATCCACTGCTCAATGTCTCCTCGAAAAACTGATGTTCACCGTCTCTAATTCCCCTCTTTTAAAAGAATCTTTTTTAAAAAAAACTTTTGTGTTATGGAAAATGTCAAACATATATAATGACCCCCTTATGCAGCTTCAACAATTATTGACTAATGCAAATCTTATCTCAGTTTATACCTCTACCTACTTCCCTGACACTGAATTATTTTTTCAGTCATTTAAAAAAAATTTTTTTTTAATTTATATTTTGGCTGCGTTGGGTCTTCGCTGATGTGCACGGGCTTTCTCTAGTTGCAGCAAGCGGGGGCTACTCTTTGTTGCGGTGTGCACGGCCTTCTCATTGCGGTGGCTTCTCTTGTTGTGGAGCATGGGCTCTAGGCGCATGAACTTCAGTAGCTGCAGCATGCGGGCTCAGTAGTTGTGGCGCATGGGCTCAGTAGTTGTGGTGCCTGGGCTTAGTTGCTCCATGGCATGTGGGATCTTCCTGGACCAGGGATCGAGCCCGCGTTCCCCCGCACTGGAAGGCGGATTCTTAACCACTGGACTACCAGGGACGTCCCGGGAATGGGAGAAAATCTTGATGTGATGGATTCTACATTGTTTATTCATCCTTCCTACTTGGTCTTCTGTCTCTCACCTCCCCTGCTTCTCGTTTCTCAGCATCTGATACAGACATTTTTAGACAAAATTAGATTCCCCCAGGAAAGTTTGAGGGAAACTTGTGTTTTTAACCAATACTCCTTGAGTTCCCACTATGTGCACTATGTTAGATCCAAGGGACACGTGGTGAATAGAAAGACACAGCCCTCAACCCTCAGTGTTCGCTATCTGGTGGTGAAGGGGGTTATATATTAACTGGACATTCACAAAATAATTATTTAGCTACAATGTGATAAATTAGGAAGGACAAGTTCAAATGCCATCTATAACAGTAAACACAGCGGCACTGACTTAGATCGGGGTGTTCACCTGGTCCCCTTTACAGGCTGGCATGCCCATCCCTTTGCTGCTGTGAGTGCTGCAGCTGAAGGCTTATACCCAAGGCCACTGGAGTCTTGTCCTTGGCTGACCAAGGGGGCATTATTGTCCAGAGACACCACAAGGTTATACCGCTGATCCCACCCAGAATAGCCAGCAACTGACTGATAAGATGGGGGTATGAAAGTCCAGCCCTCTCGGCTCACATTGGGACAGGTCAGCAGAGCCTCTCTATTACCCTTATACCCCTGAGAATCAGGCCAAGGCTGGGCCACCTGAGAGCACATCATAGCTCAGCTCCTGCCCCTTCCTACCCGTTTCCCTCACCCCCGTATAGGTGTCAAAAGAGCACTCCCTCCAGAAAGCATGTGCACTGGAATTCTGTGCCAGACTTTGCTGCTAAGACTCAAGATAGTGCCCAAGACAGGACCCAAGAAAGGCTTCCTTGAGAAAGTGGCATTTGTTCTCACATTAGAAGAATGAGAAAGAATGAACAGGTTGAAGAGTGAGGAAGGGACAGCAGGCAGATGGGAAAGCATGGAGAAGGGCCTGCAATGAGAAGAGTGTGGGGCATTTGAAGAACAGTTTTAGCAAAAGGCCGTTTTGATATCATAAAAAGTTCCTTTCAGACCAGAGAGCTTCAAAAGCCTGAAAGCTCAGTGTTTTAAAGAAGGGTGCATAGGGGACCCTTGGACAATCTGGCCTCAGGAGGCTGAGTCTTTGGCCATTTGCCATATAATGATGCTTCCATTATCCAGAAACACCTGAACTTGATAAACAACTACTAGGAGGCCACAATTCATAGGATTTTTCCATTCCTATGAGATAGTGTCATAAATTATTATAAGCAAATTGGCCCAGAGCTGTATTTGTTTTATTTTTAATATTTCCTCATTGCTTAATTAGCCTAGTTTAGGTGGTGTTTCTCCTTGTATCATATATTTCTATACATTTTGCTAAACTTCTCTCTCCATAATCTTCCCAGGGTTAGTCTCTTCCTTTATTAAACCAGCATAGAGAAAACTTGGTTTTTTAAAATAAATTTAAAATAATAACAACATTCTACCATCATAGTAATAATTGATTCAGGTAAGAATTATCAATGGATGCTAAAAGTTTGATGAGAAACAAGATTTTTTACATAGTCTCAAAGTATTTTCCCACAAATCAATTACAAATGGAAAAGCGGGAATGGTACAATAGAGAAACTGGCAGACGCTACCTAACCCAGTGATCACAGTTAACATCAGCCAAAGTGAAACGCAGCAGCATTGTGTCTCCTGAAGTGGTGCACTGGGAAGGACACAACATGATTTGTGGAGCATTCCTGCTAGAAATGTACATGCTGGTCTAAGCATAGGAAACGCCAGACAGACCTAACCTGAGTGGCAGACCCCAAAATAACTAGCTTGTATTCAAGTGTCTGCACCTTATTCTGAAATGGTTGAGAGAGAGAGCAAGGGGGGGAGATTGAGCAAGCAATAAAGGAAATGGGGTAGAATATTAACCGTTGATTAATTTGGTTAAAAGCATATGAGAATTCTTTGTCCTATTCTTGCATCTTTTCTGTAAATTTTGAAGTTATATCAAAATTTAAAAGTTACCAAAAATTTCTAAGGTAAAAATAGTTTGTAACAGTATGTCTAGGTTTGATCTGCAGATGTCATTCTCTTTAAAAATATAAATTTCTATCTTTCTACTTACCTACTGTGTGCTTAGTGCTAAGTCTTGTTGGAATTTTAAAGAAGGAGGTGGTACTTTTTCCTTCTGATGTAGAACTATTTGGAGGGAGAAAACAAGAGAGAGTATAAATAACGTAAATATGTATATATACAGTTCACCCCTAAAATGACTCAGGTTTAGGGCCCCTGACCCTCCTCACAGTCGAAAATCCGAGTGTAATTTTACCGTTTGCCCTCCACATCTGTGGATTCAACCATCCGTGGATGGTGTAGTACTGTGATACATATTTGTTGAAAAAAAAAATCTGTGTATAAATGGACACACACAGTTCAAACCCATGTTATTCAACCACCAACTGTATTCATAACTTAAAAAAAAAATCAAGATTTCTTAGGGCCAGATTGTGTGCCTGGAAATTTATGTCCTGTATAGAGTCAGAATTTTCCGGAAAACTTTGCTGCAATTTGTTTTACTAGACCTCTGTCTGCTTGCATCATTAGCCCTGATTAGTGATTTTAACTTTTTTTTTCCAGTGTAATCTTTTTTAAGCAAAAATCTCAGATTCACAATATAACAGACGCAGCAGAAACATCTCTGGTTAAAGGGGGAGCCCAGAGTACCTCATGAGGCCTGCCCTCCACCTGCCCATTTCTTTTAGCAAAATGTAAACAACCACTTCCTAGGAACATTTGATGTTCCTAAATGTTAACTTTGCTGTTGATTTCCTTTTAGTCATTAGAAACAGAAATGAAGAAACTTCAAAACTCTATTCAAGAAAGCACACAGAATTTTGATGAACATTTGAAAAGACTCTTTGAAAGGAGAGTGAGGGCGGAGATGGTTGTCAGCCAGGTAAATAAAAGCTTTACTTATACGACTTGTTCTTTTAAGGAGCCTCCAGGGCCTCTCATTCCTCTTAGGACAAAGACCAACACCCTGTCTGGCATCCAGGTCCTGCACTCGCTGGCCGTGACTCCTGCTCCAGCCTCATCTGTGCCACGCTCCCCTTCACTTACCATGCTCAGTTCTCTGCCTCCTGTTCACATCTCCTTCCTCCCAACGCGGCAGTAAGACTCTGCCCACTTCTCTGCTTCCTGGGCTACATCTACTCATCTGTCAGGTCCCAGACTAGGTTAGATCTTCTTGTTATATACTCTGTACTTTTACTTCCTATCACGTATTACAACTGAATTTTAATTTATTGTGAATCACTTTTTAATGCTCCCAAGACTATAAGCTCCATGAGGGTAGGGACCGAGTCTGTCTTGTTCATTTTTGTATTTCCAGCAACTAGCAAAGGGCTGGGCTCATCCTATATGTTGAATGAATGAATAATATACATGCCCCAAAAGATCAGATGAAAAATCGGACTTAATTTGATTCAGCAGTAAGAATATAAATGAAGCATACCATAACTTAGAAGCAAGAAGACCAAGAATGAAGGCTTTAAATTCTGAGGGAAAATTATTCCTAACATTAGATTCTATACCTGACCAAACTATCAATTGAATGTGAGAGGAGAATAATATTTTGAGAAATGCAAGGTCTCAAAAATTTATATGCATCCATTCTCTGGAAGCTAATGGGAGATGTATCTCACCAAAGCAAAGGGGTCAACCAAAAAAGATGAGAGAGGTTAAGGAACCTCCAGGAGGATGTCTGTATTGTCAGGGTCCTAATAGGAATGGTACCCTGAAAGGGTTACATTTAAGAGAGGTAATGCAGGGACTCTTTACTGAGGTATGGGCAGGGTTAAGAGAAACAGTAAAGAATGGTGAAACAGCCGGAGACTAGAAATGATGGGAAGCCAGTGTCATCCCTAGAGTTAAAGAGGCAAGGGAAGGGCACTATTACCAGGACCCAGCAAGACCTGTAGCCATGGGAGAGGGGCTGTTCCTCAGTTATCGTGGCCACAGATAGAAGAACATAATCACCGGCTCAGCAGGGAGGGGATGTATGCATATGGTAGTTGGGTGGGGGGAGATTGGGAATGAATGCTCCAGCATTAGTCTTAAGAGTGTGTTAGTCATAACGGCCAAAAAGTAGAAATAATCCAAATGTCCAACAACTATGAATGGATAAATAAAATGTGGTTTATCCCTATAATGGCATATTATTCAGCTACAAAAAGAATGTAATAATACATTCTACAGCATGGATGAACCTTGAAAACATGCTAAGTGAAAGAAGCCAGACACTCTAGGACACATATTGAATGATTCCATATATATGAAATGTCCAGAATAGGCAAATCCATAGAGACAGAAAGTTAATTAGTGGTTGCTTTGGGTGGAGGCGGGAAGGCCTCTGGGAGGTGTGGGGAGAAATGGGAAATGGCTGCTAATGGATTTCTTTTAGAAGTGATGAAATATTCTAAAATTGTGGTGATGGTTGCACAACTGGGAATCTAATTTTTAAAAACCATTGAATTACAGACTTTAAAGGAGTGAATTCTATGGATTGTGAAATACATCTTAATAAAGCTGTTATTTTAAAAAGATATACTTAGAACATCTTTTCATACAAGACAATGAGGAAACTATCAAAGACTACTAAGTAACATCAAAAGGACTCAGGAGTCAACTTTAAATGCTCCCCTAAATGGGACAATTTAAGATTCAACAATAATAATAATTGCAATTAACTGAAACCTATCAAATTTGTTAGATTAATGAATGTGTGATATTTTAAAAATAAAAATGCCATCAAAGGATAACCACGAATTTATTATTTAAAAACTAATAAAGAGAAAGTGTCAAGTATTTACTGTTTTCCTGTATGAACTACACTGCTAGGTAACCAAATAGATAGGGAGAAGCATCCCTTTATAAGAGGATTTCAATCAGTAAGTGAAAAAGGAATGATAGAAATATAACATCACCATTTTGCAGCTCCCAATGGATTAATGGACCCGGGCATTGAGATCTACAGCTGCTAACATCTCAAAAAGAAAGACAACTTGATACTACCTCTTTCCTGATCAAAAAACAGAATATCCTTTATGGTCTTCATAAAAGGATCAAACATAGGTCTGATCTGTCCTCTGATTCAGCTGGCAATTTTCAGGAAATACATGGGATAAAGAACTCTGATAAACTTGCCATAAGTATGCAGTTAGCAAAACCCAGACTAGGTGAAACTACAGATAACTGCAAATAAATGTGAGGAAAGGAAAGGGCTGAAAGGGAACCTGTGGATTATAAGAGACTTTTAAAATGTGACAGTTTTTTCACCAGCAAGTTATACAATAGTGCCTAGAGATACATATTTGGGTAATAATACTGCAAAGAAACATAAAGAGGTGATTACTATAAAAGTTAGTACAATGGTTATTATCGGGGTTGAGATTAGAATGGGGACACATGGAAAGGGCTCTGGTAAAGTGGTAAAGTTCTAGTTCTTAACTGAGTGGTGATTACAAGGGTGTTTTGCCTTTATAATAACTCATTCAACTATACATTTGTTTTACGTATTTTCCTATGTATGTGTTTTATCTTACAATGAAAATTGAAAAAGGTAAAAACAACTGAGCCGTTATTGTAAGTTTATATTCCCTTTTTCTTAAAAAGAATTTCTCTTACTTGTATGTCGTATGTCATAAACTTGCTTGATGTGTGCCAAGTCTGTGACCCTCAATAGGAAATCCTTTCAAAGGTAGGCATATTGATCATTTTCCCCCTTTTTAAATATTTCTACAGGAAGAATTGAAAATAAACAACCTTGTTTTTTCCTTACTGTTGGATGAAGAAATAAGCTCTAGAGAAGCCTTCCTGAACAACTACCTTGCAAGGAAGCAGGAGGAGAAAGTAAGTATAGTGTCTGATACCTGAGTACAAGCATCTTCTGACAAAGGGGATCCCTCTTAACAAGAGCTCACATGCCTAGCCCCTTCCTTCCTTCTACATTCCTACTCAACTGTGTGCGTTCCTTGGTTCCCTGTCTGGGACTTTGCTCCAGGGTCAGATGAAAGTGCCCACTCCAATCTGTTCATAAATTTATGTGATTCTGCGTCTGCAATCATTTAGTCAAACGAACTATGTAACTTTCATATGACATATGGTTTATAAAATGAGGCCATGTGGCTTCATGGTTGAAGGGGCCCACTTTGGGGCCCACTTTTAACCACTGACTAGCTATGGGACCTTGGACAAGACACATAACCTTTAAAGCTATTTTCAATCTCTTCTCTAGGGAATATTGTTCTCTCTGGACCATTTGGCACCCTAAGTTTCACTAAATATATAAATAATGGGTTAGCTTATAGAATGAAAAGCTGTCATATTTTGAAAAACTCAAATAGGAGCATGAATAGATATGTTTCATTAAAGAGACAATGAATACAAAATACATGTCACATAATAATTTTCAAAAGATGTCAGCTTTTATTAGTATTAATAAATGACATTTATGAATGAATGATACAAAGTATCAAATGACATATGTAATTATTGTTGCCAAGAGTCTGTTAAAGGGCATATGCAAAGCACCTTCTAAATACATCCCTACTCATAACAACCCTACAGAGTATGGGATTTCTTTTGTAGGTGAGGAGTCCATCTCAGAGAGACTGGTAACAGGCTAAGTCACTCACTAGTGTGTAACATGCCAGAAATTGGAACTGTAGATATAAATAAAGACCCTCCAAATGAGAATAAGCAGACTATTTATTCAGAGCTTGGTATAGTAAGGGAATCAGCCACCATCACTTGTGTTTGGCAGACACTCAAAGGCAGGCAGGGGGATGAGAAAGCTTTCTAATGAATAGAAGAGAGGGCTTCAGCTATTCCCTGATTCGAAGTTGTTGCATGGAGAAGCCTGGGGCAAGTTAATTAGAAGCTTGGCAACCTATGTGCTTGGTTTGGGAAGCAGCTTTGGCTTTCTCTGGTTGGTCCTAAGTTGAAAATGGTGGCAAAAATTAGGAAAGCTGAAAGTTATTGACCAAGTCCTGGCAGTTTAGGGCCGATCGCTGCAGAGGCTGTGGTTTCACTTCCTGGCTGGTTGTAGTTTATGGGTGAGGGCTCTATCTTTATATACGGTCTGGCCGTTGTCCATTTATATATTCAGTCTCTCAGAACCAAGGTCCATGCAACTCCCAAGCCTGTGCAATTTCATCATCCATACTGCCCTGCCAAGAGTGTAGTGTGCTCCCTGGTCACTTACACACTCACATACAGAGCTGGCTACCCTTCAAAACAGGTGAGTCGATGTTTGTCCTTTCAGTCTCCAGTCAGTTTACTTTCTTCTGTGAATGTTATCTGTAATCGATACTTCACTTCACATTTATCTTGTACTAGGGAATTCCTTGTTCTTTTCAGTATCCCCAATATTTTTGTTTATCCTGAAAAATCTCCAGTTCCAATCTTCTATTCCCGATGTTATTATAGAGCCAGACTACAGAGGCCATCCGGAAATCTAGAGAAGACCTCGATATGTACAAGGAACACTATGACAACTTACTGGCGGAAGACAAAGTGAGAGCTGTTGTCTCACCCACTCGCTAATGCAATAGAGTTGCTGCTGCCTGGATTAGGGGAAGATTAAGGGGGATATAATAATTTAATTTCCTCATAGATTTTTCTCCTACTGTAATTCACAATTACGGGTGTACTTCATTCTATGCCACTGTGTATTTCTAAAAATCACTGTGTAAAATAAATTTTTGTAAACTTCTCTCATTTAAGCTTTCTCTTGTACAAAAAAGAGAGAGCTCATCTAGACTTTGGAGCTTTTTGAACTTCAGGTTGCAAGCCCCATTAGTTGGTTATGAAATCAATTTAGTAGGCTATGACCAGCAGATTTATAATGGAAAAGAATAGGATAGAAAAGCAAACAGAAGAATAGAATAGAACAGAATGGAATAAAATTGAGGTAACTTGCATGTTTTACAGGTAAATATCATTTTGTGAAACTTCAGTTCTGAATGATTTCTAAGACCTCTTATATGAAATCATGTTTTAAATTTACTGAGGTGCTTCTTGTTCAAAGTAAGTCTTTGTTAAATCCTTGCACAGTGAGTGGTCACCCTCTAACAAGGTTATAAACCAAGTTTTCATGGATTTTTAAAATCAGAGTGATACAACCTATATTTTAAAGAGTATTGTCAACAAATAAAAGCCTTCCAAACAAAGTTGCAATCCTGTCAATGATATGTTTTCCCTTAGGTTCTAGATCGCAGCTTTAAAAAGGAATTTTCTGAAATTCCCAGTCATCAGGTGGATATACTCTACAAACTTTTTAAACGCCGACCAAGGTTTGTTTCCTCTTTGCTATCATGTTTTTGAGAAAAAAATTTGTATGCGTTATTAGATGTCAGCTTTTTCTCCCGATTAGTTTGTAATATTCAGTGTAACATCTTTTATGTGAAGATGTTCAAGTGTCTTGATCTTAACTCAGTTTGTTAAAGATCATTCTTATATCTTACAGTAGGCAATGAAGACTAAGGATTTCTTTTTACTATTTAAAAACAGTTAAGTATCTAGGTAATCATAGTGCTATTATAGGTTCTATTTTATACATGAAAGTAGTTCCTCGTAAGACACAAATGGCAGACAGATTTATAAACTGTTTTTCCCAAGATGTGTTCCAGCAAGTATGAGTCCCTTGCAGTATGAATTGGAATTACACATAAAAGTCTTCCAAGACAGGGCTTCCCTGGTGGCGCAGTGGTTAAGAATCCACCTGCTAATACAGGCGACACGGGTTCGAGCCCTGGTCCAGGAAGATCCCACATAAAAAAAAAAAAAAAAAAAAAGAAAAAAAAAAGTCTTCCAAGACAAAATAAGTTTAAGGAAATACTGGATTGAAAAAGATAAAGTTAAAAGATTTTCTTTACTGAAGAACATTTCAGAACTTTTTGTAGCCTTTGCATCCCCACGTGTAAGAAATAGAGTAGGAAATGTTTTCCAGATTTATTCGACCACAAACACCCTTTCCTCAGAGCATCTCATGTGATTTGTGTTCAAGACAAAGTTTGAAAAATGCCAGTATAAATGATTGAAAATAACCATTATCAGAAGAGTTCTAAAATATCTGATTTTTATACCAAGAGTAGCATTAGAATTACATTTCACAGATTTCCAAATTTTTATCAATTCAGATTTCCATAATTTTTAATCAGACATAACGTAGGAATCATGGAGTTTGTCACAAAGATACAGGCTCATTTGTGTCTGAGATGCAAACTCATTCCCTCACCTTTGACACGTTACATGCAACCTGAGGAATTCAGCCTAGAACAGGCCTTATGTCTTTGTTTCCCTGTTTTTAAAGGAGTGAGTTACATAAGCCTGTGAAGAAAGAAGTGAGACCTTCCATATACTGGGAGGCAGCAGTGGAAAAGCCATAAACTCTATTGTCCAACAGAATTAGCTTTAAATCCTAACTCCACATCTATCAGACCTGTGGCCTTGGCCAGTCACTTCTCTCAGAGCCTCACTTCCTTCATCTAGAAAAAGAGGATAACAATAGTAACTTCACGGCGAATTGTAAAGCAACTTGAGAGTGAGTGCCTGGTACAAATCTCTGTACCCTTCTCTTCCCAGCCGCAGGCCAGGGAAACAAAACTAATCCTTTAATGTAGATAAAAAGAGGCACTTCTCCAGTTGCACATATATCTGAACATTTTCCAGGCTACTCACCTGCAACAAGGATACCAGCAGAGGATGTATGGGGCAGAACCAGGGGACATCCACACTTCCCTCAGGCATTTACTTACCTGCTTAAAATGCCCAGAAGGGAGACATTTTCTAGTGCAGGTAAAGCTGCCTGTGCTGACAGCAATTGGGGACATCTATAGTCCAGCCGAGGTCATGTCTGGGGATCCAGAGAGGATGGAAGAAGGTCCAAGTGGGTGCTTTTCTCTTTGGGGTAATCCACCCACTAGCCACAGGAAACTGTCATGCAGTGTCAGACCTCTGCTAAGGGTTACATTAATTTAACAGTGATTTTTTTTGTATGTGAGAATGTGAAAGGTTGATGGGCTTTTATTGGTTATACCAGGATTCACAAACAAAAAGTGCACTCAGATACGACCAGTCTTGTGCCCTTTGGAGAGCGACCAGGATCTGGGAAATTGAATAAGGATGCCTTTGCCCAGTTAATGAAAGCCATGGATGACTTGGACAGTATTAATAACATGCCAGAAGGCTTGGACCCCTCCGTCTGGGAACATTTCTGCATGACCAGACGAGCAAAAGTGGAAAATGAACAGAAAGTATATAATAACATTTTATTATTTTATTTCATTTCATTTAGTGTACTAGTATCAAATATATAGTTTATGGTGGTCAGTGCTTCTAGAAAAGCTAGTTATTTAGGTTTTCCCACTAAGGTAGTAGTTAGTAATATTAATAATACTGATAAAGAAATAAAATATTGACCTCAGTCCTATTGAGGGCTAAGTACTTGTAGGCCCAAATTGATGGCCGCTAGCCACATGGGGTTATTTTTTACTTGAAATAAATGTGGACAGTCCTAATTGAGACATGCTGTAACTGGAAAATACACACAGATTTAGAAGACTTAGCATGAAAAAAAGAATGGAAAATGTCTTAATATTTTTTATATTCCTTACAGGTTGAAATGATAATGTTTTGGATATATTGTATTAAATAAGATAATAAAATTAATTTCATCTGTATCATTTCACTTGTATAATGTGGCTCCTACAAAATTTAAAATTACATATGTGGCTTGCATTGATGGCTCACATGACATTTCTCTTGGACAACACTGTTGTAGATACAACTTCTCCTGTCTGCTCTGGTCCTGAGTAGTCCTCATCCCTTTTTGCATAGATTAGAATTATATTTCACCAGAATCAGCTTTATAGTTTTGCTAGAATATTTTGTTAATGTAACAAAGGGTAGCAACTTGAGAGTGTGTTTAATTGGGAAGAGACTTCTTCCTCTTGCTGCTTCTTGACCACGCCTTGCCCCCTGGCCCTGCCTCCAGATGACCTAAATTGTGTGCTGCATGCGTCAGGCTGTCATATTTTTGTTAAAATATCTATGATTGTAAAACTTTATCTAAGATGATAAGATATAAGAAAAATTCTAGTTGCTTGCATATTGTCTTTCAGTGAGAAGCAAATTTGATACTTTTCTAATTATTCATGGGATGTACCATGTTAAGTTTTGGGTTTCTTATATTACATAATAGCAGGATTTAAATTTTTGTTTATTTCTTAGAAAGTTGGACTTGTTAAGGTTTTGTAACAAAGTTAAAAGATGTATATTTTTTAAAGTTCTTTAAAATTAGTTTGCTTTTATTTCTAAAGCTCCATATGTTCTGAGATGTTGGTGGTTTGGTTTCTTCAGGTAAAGCAGAAAGCAGCTGGCTTAATAGAAATGGTGGCTTTCCTCCAGAGGAGAACTGAGGATGATGAGAAGGTGCAACATGAAATTGAAAAAGTGTTCCATGAGCTCATCCTGTAATTTGAACCTTTCATTCATGTTCATTTATTCAAAATCTAGGGCTAAATTAGGCTGTGTTATCATGGGGAGAGAATGCTGACTCACTGGTTTACAGCTGGCACTGGCTTACCTATATTCATGGCTTTATAACTTCTCTTTGAGAAAGTGCATTTTGTTACATAAGACCTTATTTCAGAATGAAATTTGCCTACATGCTCCACTGTTCTTACTGCAAATGGTCAAGTTTTTTTTTACTCTTCAATTTCTTTTTTTCCCTTTTTTAAAATTTGAAGCATAATTGACTTACAAAATTAGTTCCAGATGCGCAACATAGTGATTTGATATTCCTATACATTACTCAATGATCTCCATGATAAGTCGTTACCATCTATCATCACACAAAGTTATGACAATTTTATTGACTATATTCCCTATACTATACCTCACATTCCTGTGACTTAATCAAATAGGCAAATTTGGGGAAAATCTTTTATTTTAATCTCCTTCCACATGAAAATACAAAGAACATGTTTCTGCTGGTAAGTACTTTTAAGCTCAAGCCACACAAGCAAACTGTGTGGAAAATTAAGCAGATATCCAAGAAATTTCCATGTAGATGCCTAAGCAGCTAATATTTTTTCTTCAGGGGAGCTTGTTGTATTTTCCGGAGTAATTGGGATACTGTTTTAAGTCCTTGCTTCACTTTTGGCCATATTTACAGCCACATTGATAAATACTTCTCTGATGTTCCCAAATTCATCATTAAACATCATTTTCAGATCTAGGTGATGAGTAGGAATATGAATTACCTAAAAATAGATTTGATAAGTAGCATGCAGATTAAACATTGTTAATATAATATCAGAGATCAATACATAAAGTCAGAACTTTAACAGATTTGTTATTTGGTAACATCTCTATTTTTTCCACTTACATTCAAAACCATATTACTCTTTTCTTAATCATGAAGTAAAACTTTATGAATGTGTTTCTGTCCATACCATTCTTTGAGCGGCCCAAGTGTAATTCCACATCAGTAAGAAGAGGTACCATAGAGACCTCTAGGAAAGCTTGTCATTGGGAAAATATTTTCCACATTAATCTCCAGCATGTTTTCCTTCAACTTCAGGAAAATTAATTTTGAATTTTATATTCAATTTTTATATCAGATATATTTTATCGAATTTATATATCAGATGATAGATGAAATTTGGAATATAAATATATTACAACTACTTACTTTAAAGTCTTTTTCAATTTAGATTACAGGAAGACAAAGTGAAATTCCAGTTGAATTTGACAATCCAAATCCTCCTTAAACAAGGGCAAGTAGAACTGGAGAATTTCCAGTTACTGCTGGATTATTCTGATGCAATCCTCATCAACAAGAACATAATTGAAGACTTGAATTCTGTGATTCGGGTAATTATCCTGCTTTAAGGAGAAAAAACCAACATATCACCCGCTGTACCAAATATTTTTCATATTCTCCCATTTCTGTAGTAAATCATTTTCATTCAGTTGAACCAGTGGTTGCTAACTCTGACTCTACATTAGAATCACCTGAACAAGTTTACAAATGTGTCCAGACCCCACCCCTAAGCATGGGTATTTTTTAAAAGCTTGCCAGATAATTCTAAGGTAAAAGAAGTTCAGGACCACGGAGTTAAGTGTTCGTTCTAATATACATGCTATTATTTTGTTAGAGTCAATCTCCTCACCTAATGATAAGTTTGATAAACTTAGAGAATTGATTTCAGACCTTGCTCGTTTTCTGATATAAACATTTAATGTTGTAAGTTGCCTTCTAAGCACTATTTTAGCTGCATTCTGCAAATTTTGATATTTTGTATTTTTATTTTCTTTCCATTTAAAATATTATCTAATTTCCCTTGTAACTTCCTATTAGAAGTTACTATGGGTTATTTAGAAGTGTGTTATTTAATTTCCAAATATTTGAGGATTTTGTGCTATTTGGGAATTATGTGCTAATGTTGCTATACATATTACTTTTATAAATGCTCTTAACCCACAATATATTGTTATTATTGTTCCTGTAGATAGTTATCTTTTAGAGTGATGAAAATAAGAAAAAAGCATTTTCTATTCCCCTTCAATTTCACTATTTCAAGAGATCTTTCTTTGTATAGATTGAAGTTTCTGTCTTGTATTATATATACCTTCTGCTTAAAAAACTTCTTTTAACAACTGAATTGCAAGTCTGTTGGTAATAAATTCTCTCTGTTTTTCCTTGTCTGAAATTGATTCACCTCTATTATTGAACGATATTTTGCTGGGTTCCCTGGATTGACAGATTCTTTCTTTCTCCCTCTCATTCTTTTCACTTTAAAGGTGTTCATCTTCTTCTGGCTTATGGAACTTCTGACAAGATGCCTACTATATTTTTTTAATCCTTGTTCCTCTTAAAATAATGTGTCTGCCTTTGAGATTTTTCTCTTTATCTTTGGTTTTCAGCAGTTTGAACATATGTCTAGGAGTGTGTGTGTGTGTGTGTGTGTGTGTGTGTGTGTGTGATCCTTTTAATGTACTGTTGACTTTGGTTTGCTAATATTTTGTTCATGATTTTGGCATCTATGTTCATCAAGGATATTGACCTGTAATTTTCTCTTCTTGTGGTGTCTTTGTCTGGCTTTGATAATCAAACAGGGTAATGTTGGCCCTCATAAAACGTTTGGAAATATTCCCTCCTTTTCAATTTTTTGTTAAGTGTTTGAGAAGGATTTGTGTAAGTTCTGGTATGTTACGTTTTCACTTACATTCATTTCAAAGTGTTTTCTAATATCCCTTGTTATTTCTTTTTTGACCTCACTGATTATTTAATAATGTGGGGTTGAATTTCCACATATTTGTAAATATTCGAGTTTTCTTTCTGTTATTGATTTCTAGTTTCATTCCCTTGTGGTCAGAGCAGATACTTTGTATGATTTCCATCTTTTAAAATGTATTAGGATTCATTTTATGGCCTAACATGTGATCTGTATTTGAGAATGTTCCATTTGCACTTGCAAATAATGTGTATTCTGCTGTTATTGAGTGATGAATTCTGTATTATGTCTCTTATGTCTAATTAATTTATAGTGTTCAAATCCTCTATTTCTATATTGATCTATGCACTTGTTCTATCCATTAGTGAAAGTAAGATATTGAAGTCTCCAATTATTGTTATTAAAATGTCTATTTCTCCATCAATTCTGTCAATTTTTGCTTCATATATTTTGAAGCTGTTTTTAGGTGCATATATGTTTATAATTGTTATATCTTCTTGAAGGATTGGCCTTCTATCAGCATATAAAAGACAATTTTTGTGTTAAAGTTTATTTTGTTTGATGTTAGTATAACTATTCCAGCTGTTTTTTGGTTACAGTTTGCATGGAAGATATCTTTCCATCCTTTCACCTTTAAGCTACTTGTGTCATTGGATCTAAAGTGAGTCTCTTCTAGACAGAATATTACTGGATCTTTTTTAAATCCATTGTGTCTATCTTTGCCTTTTAATTGTAGGCTTTAATGCATTTACATTGAACATAATTACTGGTAAAGAAGAACTTACTGCTGCCATTTTGGTATTTGTTTTCTGCATATCATATTTTTTTGTTGTTCAGTCCCTCCCTATTGCTTTCTTTAGTATATAATTGGGTTTTTTTGCAGGGAACCATTCTGATCCCCTTCTCTTTTCCTTTTCCCTATACATTTCCTTTTCCATATGCTTTCTTAGTGGTTACCCCTGGAAATTATAATTGACATCTTAATTTTATAACAGACTAGTTCAAATTAACACCAACTTGGTTTCAATAGTATGCAAATCTCTGCTTCCATGGAGCTCTGTTTCTCCGCCAGTATGTTATTATTATCATGAATTACATCTTTATATACTATGTGTCCGTTAACATAGATTTTTAATCATTATTTTATGCATTTTTCTTTTAAACCACACAGGAAAAGTAGAGTACTTACAAACCAAAATACAAGAATACTGGCTTTTATATTTACCTATGTAGTTACATTTTTTATTTAGTTTTTCTTTTTTAATTTAGTTCTTCTGGCTTTGAGTTACTATCTACTTGCTTTTTATTTCAGCTTGAAGGACTCCCTTTAGCAATTCTTGTAGAGCAGTCTAGTAACGATGGGCTCCCTCAGTTTTTGTTTATCTCAGGAAGTTTTAAATTCTCCTTCCATTTTTGTTGTTAGAGTAGAAGCAACAATCATCAGATTTGTTGATGGACTGAATGTGAAGGGTCAGGTAAAGAGAGGGATCAAGAATAATTCGTAATATTTTGGCTTTGGAGCAACTGAGAAGGTGATGGTGTCATTCACTGACATGAGAAAGACGGGAGATGTAGCCTTGGCTGGGGACATAGGATGAAGAATGTTGGCTTTTGTTAAATCTGAGATACCTATAGAACACCCCAGTGGAAATATCTAATAGTCAGAATTCAGGGTTGAGATATATATTTAGGAGTGTTCTATATGTAGATCACATATATTTAACTACATATGGATTATTACATATAGATATCTGCATAGGGATAATTTATGCCACGAGATTGCTTGAGACCACGTAGGAAGTGGGTAGATAGGAGGACGGCATTTGGGCCAACACCTGAAGTCCAACTCTGAAAGATCTAGCAGAGAAAGAGTTAAGTGAGGAGACTGAGAAGGAGCTGCCAGTGAGATAGAAGGAAACCTAGAAACCATGAGAGAAACAGTTCCAAGGAGGAGAGAACCATGCACTATGTCAATTACTTGACAAGAGCAGTCTCAGTGGAGGGTTGGGGCAGGAACTCACTTGGTGATGGCTGAAGAAACAATATGAAATGAGGAAGTTGAGACCGGGACTATAAATAAATCTTATGACAAAGTTGACTGAAAGGAAAGGAGAGGGGAGATGTGGTAGTTCGACAGAAGTGTTTCTCAACCTCAGCACTACTGACATTTTGAGCTGGATGATTATTTGTTGGGGAGAGATGTCCTGTGTATTGTGTGAAGTTTAGCAGCCTCCCTGGCCTCTACCCACTAGATGCCAGTAGCAATGCCCCCCAACAGTTACGTCAGCCAAAAATATCCTCAAACATAGTTGAATGTCCCCTGATGGGGCAATATTTCCCACATTTGGGAAATACTGCTCCAGAGAAATGCTTGACCTTAAGATTTTGGAGCTGGTGATGACAAGATCAAGGGTATGATCATGGGAGCTGGGTGGCTGAGCAAGATAGAGAAAAGACCATTGAAAGCGGGAAATTCAAGGAACTGAGTCCAAGCAGTGACCAAAAGATGAAAATAATTTTTAGAAAGAGGAGCAGTTGGTATAGTCTAGTGGCATGAACTTGAAAAAGCTAAGTTGTTGAAGGAGAAGGGAGGAAAAATATAAAACATTAACTGATGGAACTCACATACAAATTTATTTTAGAGACATAGTAGTTTCACTGCTAGCAATCTGGGAAAACAACTCCATGAAAATATTCCTGAACTTCATGTAGGCAATTTGAAATGAAGTACAAAACATCTAGGTGTTTAAATATCATATTTAACCCATTGAATATTTTTGCTTTTCCACTAGCTTCCAACAAGATACTGCTGTGCCTAGCTGCATTAAATTACAATCCTTTATCTATAGTGTCAAGAAGCAGGGCAGACTAGGGGTATAAATCCATACAGATTGGTAGATTGGTGATGGCAAGAGGAGTTCCTGCCTAATCACTGACATAAAAGTAAATTGGCTATGCCATTCAAATGTATCTTATAATCCCTTCTGTTTAGTAACTATCATGCTTTATAGTGATCAGATTGTGCCCATGAAGTAATTTTTAAATATCTGCTACATTTTAAAAAAGAGGATAGAATTATCTCTGCATTCCAAGTGTTTTCTAAGAAAAGCATTCAGCTTCAAATATTCTGTATTCTGTATGCAGAATCATATTACATGAATATCAGAATGTACTTTTTCTTTAAGACTCAAGGACAAAAGAAAGTTGCTAGCATGATGGAAAGTAAAGAAATCCACAAAGGAATATTTCAGATCGAGTGGGAACATAAGAAAATGGAGATGGAAATGGAAGATCTAAATCAGAAGGCTTGGGATATTCAGATGCTGTTTTTTTCAAGAGATCGTCAAAAGGTAAGTTCTCCCTGCCCCCCACGATATAATTTTAATTTCATTCATTAATTTATTCATTCAATCAACCAGTATTTAATAAGAAGCCTCTGTGACGTCAGGCATGTTCTATGCCAGAAGCAGTTCATAATGTGACTATGAATTCTGTCTGTTTCTTCTGGTAGTTTACCTTTGCTGCCTCTGGTTCTTTGTGACCCATTCAGTAGTATAGTTCTGTCTTGCAGTTCACCAAGAATTTCCTAATTGTCAAATCTAGTGGTCCCTTTCCCAGTCATAACCATCCCTGCAGCATTTGTCCATCTTCTCTTTTTTTTTGGCCGCGTGGCATGTGGGATCTTAGTTCCCTGACCAGGGATCGAACCTGCAGTGGAAGCATGGAGTGTTAACCACTGGACCGCCAGGGAAGTCCATCCATCTCCATTCTTAATTGCCCATTGTTTTGGCTTTAATCATCCCTGTTTTCTCCTGTATTTCTTCCGACATGTCAGACCACTCTGCCTCTTTTCCCCATTTCTCTTTTGTTTCTCTTAAGTATAGCTATTTTTAAGATTCTGCCCTCAGCTCTGTGTTTCTTTCCATGCCCTCTCCTTTGATGATTTCTCTTTTTCTGACTTTCATGATCACTGCTAAAAGACTCATCCAAGCTTTCTGGATTCCAATTAAATTTGAATTCCAATCTAAGCTCTCTGAACCTGACCTTTCTCAAGCTCTATTTCTGTATTTCCCACCTCCCAACAGCTCCTCTTCTTATTTTGCTTATTTCTGTTCTTTCAGCCATTCACTCAGGGTTAAAGTTGTTGTCCTCTTTGATTCCTCTCTTTCCCTTGTCTTCCAAGTCTTGACTAGTTTATCCATTTACTCCCTCATTCTCTATGCCCACTGCCTTTACCTTGCTTCAGTCCTTCCTTTTCAATGGTTTAGAGTATTTTATAATAATCTCCTAACTAGTCTCTTGACCTTGTGTTTTTCTCTTTCTAATTATACTGTATACTGCTGTCACATTCCTCTTCAGGTCTAATAACATTACTACTCTGCTCAAACATTTTAAAGTTCCTCTTCTTACCTGGCACATGAATTCTCAAATCCTTAAGTGGCGTTCGGTGTCCTTCAAACTATCTTTTGAAATTCATTCCCACTGTTCCTCTTACACATCAGTATTCTCAAACCAAACTGATTTTATTTTCTAGGATTCTACCTCTGTGCCTTTGCTTATACTGGCTCTTCTACCTGCAATATTTTTCCGCATTTTTTTTTTCACATCCCTAATCTATCTATTTTTCAAGGTCTGGTTTAAATGCCACCTCATCCATAAAGCCTTTTGATTTCCCCAGTTCAGAGAAACAATAGCCCAACTCAAACCACCTTTTAATTTGCATGTCACCTTACATACATTCTGGCAACTAATCATACTACATGTTCTCTTTTTCTTGAAGGCTCTGTCATGTTATCTATCTTTGTTATCTCCCTCAGTATCTTTAACTGGGACATTGTTAATATGGGACTTAATGAGACACTCTCAAATGAGACACAATAAATATTTGGTGAGTTGAATAAGTGAATGAATGAATGAGAAAATAAACTCTAGGCATTTGTAACTATTAGTATATAGATGAGTGTATCAATAGCCAAGTATAAGTAAATAGCATGACACTAAAGTCAAATCAATCCTAACTTGGATAGATAATTTTTATGAGAAACAGTAACTTTCAAAACTAAGATAATCTTTATAAAATTATCTACTGAAAGAAATAGAGAAAAATATCCTTACATACATTGTGGGTTTTTTTTTTTTCCTCTTAAAGTACCTAAATGAACCAAACTATGAGACTCTGATTGCCATTCAGATTGGAATAATGGAGCAAACCATTGCTGTTTTAGATAAGGTAGGTCTCAAGGATACTGATCATTATAATTCCAGTAGTTGTGAATGATTTGAACAAAGTAATAGTTTGCAAATCATGAATTCAATAGAACCTACCAAAATCTTGGTCTTTTATACTGATATTCAGGATGTAATTAGAGGTCTCTAAATAGTGTCTTTGCAACTGTAACCAATGTGGTAGCCTGAAGCACTTCTTTTTTTTTTAATTTTTATTTTATATTGGAGTATAGTTGATGAACAGTGTTGTGTTAGTTTCAGGTGTACAGCAAAGTGATTCAGTTATATACATACATGTATCTATTCTTTTTCAAGTTCTTTTCCCATTTAGGTTATTGCAGAATACTGAGCAGAGTTCCCTGTGCTATACAGTAGGTCCTTGTTGCTTATCTATCTTAAATATAGCAGTGTGTATATGTCAATCCCAACCTCCCAATCTATCCCTCTCTCCCTTCCCCCAGTAACCATAAGTTTGTTCTCTAAGTCTGTGAGTCTGTTTCTGTTTTGTAAATAAGTTCATTTGTATCATTTTTTTAAGATTCCGCCTATAAGCGATATCATATTATATTTATCTTTCTCTGTCTGACTTACTTCACTTAGTATGATAATCTCCAGGTCCATCCATGTTGCTGCAAATGGCATTATTTCATTCTTTTTAATGGCTGAGTAATATTCCATTGTATGTATGTACCCCATCTTCTTCATCCATTCATCTGTCAGTCATTTAGGTTGTGAAGCACTTCTTTTAACATTTGAATTAACCCCTTGGGAGATATCAGAGTGTAGGTAAATTTCCTGTTTCACATTAGGTTATGATTTATGTAGTAGAAGTGCTGATAGTCTTTCCTTTGCATTGTAAAGGCTTTGTTTTACCCTAATTGCCTAACAATGCTCAGTTTTGAGTGTTTAACATACATGGAACAAAGTAATCTCAAGGCTATGTGTTTTTAAAATCTTCTCTCATTTCTAAGAACATACAAATTTTTTTCTAAAATGTGTATTAACATACCATTCTATCTTTCAACAAATAATTTAAGTACCTACTATGTGCAGGCATTATGCTAGGTACTAGGGATATGATGGTAAGATGTCTTAATGATGACAATGTATTTAAATTTTAAGAATAATGTCTTTATAAAATATATTTTTTTCAAAATTATTTCTGTGGGGTGTCATGGGAACAAAAATTTCAGACCCACAAAAAGAATGTGGAAAACTGCAAAAAGCTGCTTAAAAAACTGAGAAGGTGCAGCAATCAAAAAGATGTAGCAAATTATACCCTAAGCTGCAATTTACAAGAAGAACTGGTGGCTGTCTCAGAGAGAAAAGACATCTGTAATGCAGTGGGTAAGATTTTTTTCTTTAATCAATTGTCGGTTTCTTTAAAAGTGATCATAATTCCTAAAATCTGTACAGTGGTTATAAAGCTACCAGTATTTGTTCCATATGTTTAATTGATTCTGAGTGCTGTTTCTGCATTTAAAAGTATAGATAATAATCCAAATAATTCCTTCTTCTTCATTCCTGGGATAGGGTCTACACTGACTTGTGAAAAGATTGCCAAAGAACGATATGAAAACATGATGCAACACCAAAAGTTAACAAAAATTTCAAAAGAACAAGCTGAGCAGATTTCAATACTACAGGCTGAAGTTGAAAGATTAAGGATGAAAACATTTCCTGCGCTCGTTCAAATGTAAAAATGCCGGTGGGAAACATAAGACCAAATCAGTCATTTTAAAAATAATCTCATTTGGTTAAAATGATTTCTGTTTCTCTTACATAAGGGAATTTAAGTAGAGTCTCCTCTTAGTGGCATATTTTTAATAGCAAATTGTTTGATTTTAGCCTTAGTCATTATAAAAATGTTTGTCCTGCATGAAGAAATGTCTAAAATAACATGAATGATTTTTATTCAAGAATGAACAAGATTTTAACTCAGAATATATTCAAGATCTATTTTATTAAGTCTTAATTTGATCAAAAATTATTTTCACAGTAGTAGTATAGAAAGTCTTAAAGACAAAATATTATTTTTAGCCACTACTGGTATTTCTAATTTTATAAAATTACCAGAAATGTTATGAGATTATGAATGATTTTTATCTGTTATACTTTTCTATATTTCCCATTTTCTTCAGTAAGCATTTCTCTATCATCAGAAAAAAAATTAATAGAATGTTTAAGATTATTCCCTGTCCTACCAATGGGAACAAGGTGAATTGTTTACTTTTACCAAGCCCTAAATCATTTGTAAATTACAACATATTTTCTTCTACATAAATGTTCTACATAAACATGACATAATCTTCTATACTTCATATTTATTGCAACAGAACTTAATTTTGTGCCCCACACGATAGAGTTTAGTAAACAGAAAAAAGCATTTTCTCATTTTGTGATATTGTGATTTATAATAAGAAATATATATATTTGGTCTTTGACACCATTCCTGGCACAGAGATCCTAAAACCCTTGGAATTTCCTAAGTGATGAGAGAGGTACAGGTGTCTTGTTATGTTAATGAGGTGACTTTTGGATTGCACCTAAGGATGGGGGCTGTTTGCCAGGAGAACCAACCCTGTGTCCCAACCTCCCATCCACCCTCCACCCTTACCCACACCCACCCCTCCACCCCCACCTCTAGGAAGGGTAAAGGGGCTGGAAGTTGAATTGATCACCAATGACCAATGATTTAATCAATCATGCCTATGTAATGAGGTCTCCATAAAAGCCCAGAAGGACAAGGTTTGGAGAGTGTGCCCAGAGAGAGCAAGCAAGCTCTGAGCTTTTCACCATTAACTTGCCTTATGCATCTCTTCCATCCCAAGGTTCCTGAGTTAGATCCTTTTATAATAAAATGGTAATCTGATAAATAAAATGTTTCTCTGAGTTCTGTGAGCCACTCTAGCAAATTAACTGAACCCAAGGAAGGAGGGAATCTTGGGAACCTCTGATTTATTGCCAGCCGGTCAGAAGCACAGGTAACAATCTGGGTTTTCAAATGGCATCTGAAGTGGAGGGTGGTCTTGTGGGACTGAGCCCTTAACTTGTAGAATCTGATGCTATCTCCAGATAGATGTGTCAGAATTGAGTTGAATTGTAGGACATCCAGATGGTGTTTTGAGAATTGCTTGGTGTGGAGAAACACAGACACACACAAAGGAATTTGGTGATCAGAATTCTTACATTTCCATGAAATAGTTTATCACTTTTTTCATGTAGATGATGATAAATAAGTAATGAGAAGATTAACTTTTCAGAAAACTGCTTTGCCTTTCCATAGCCTATGGACTGGTGCATTTCAAGGTAATACCATTGGGATCATTAACCACAATCTCCAAAGGGTGTCAATGTCTCAATGTTCTGCAATTTGTGAATTAAATGTTAAGTTTAATTCATAACACCATATCCAGTGTACACTGGTGTAGGTAAAGCAAGAGAGCAATTATAAAACATTCTATTTAGAAAAAAATATTTAGAAGTTTTAAAACCTTCTATTTAGAAATTGCCAGGATAGTACCATAATTGTCACCTGTATAGTGATCAGTGGTGGGAATGGTAAGGAAAATAGAACCAACATCATTTTGACAACTCCCCCCCTTAGACCTAGAATGATTCCTGAAGTAGTCGATTTGGCTGATTAAGCAGGGTAGTGCCTATTGGTAATATTTCCATGTCACCTAAATTAGCTGCTGGAGCCTCCAATTGCTACTAAGGCAAGGCCACAAATTTCACTGGACAGTGCTCTGTGGATTCCCGGGTCTTAACAGCCTGTGTCGTTTCTGTTTCTTAGTGTCCACCCTGAGTGATTCTAGCAATGCTCCTTGCTTGAATGCCTCAGCTTTCAGGCATAAATAGAGTGGAGGTTAGCAAGAGCCTCTTGCCCCCAAGCTGTATTCTAGTAGCAGCACTTTCAACAAGAGGCATCTTCTGCTTTGGGGGTATTGGCAGGTGCTTTGGAAGGGCACATGGGTCATGGAACCCAGTCCTCTCTCTTGATATGTTCATGGTACTGATTCCTCTCAGCTTCTGCTGAACTAAGAGCAATTATATTTGTATTTTTATAGCCCTTTAAAATATTTTCTATATTATCAAGTAGTAATATATATAATTAATTGGGTCAAACATAACATGGTTATGAGCTCTGTTGCTGGGTTGCTTGGGCTCAAATTCTGACTGTCACTAAATAACTACTTAATCTTAAAATTTCCTCATCTTTAAAATTGGGATGTTGATAATTGTAAAACTCAAATGAGTTAACATACTTTTAAAACTGGCACAAAGCAAGTGCTAAGTGTTAGCTTTCATTTTAATGAATAAAAATAATTCTTATTCAGTAGTTCTTAATAAATATATCCTATTAAATGGAGGTGAAATTCAATAGAAATTATTAAAAAGGGGACTGCTTCATGGGCATCCCTAGGCCCCAAACTCTCCCATAAGCCCCATCCATACTCCATGACCCACCTCCTCTTGTAGAAGTGCCCACTGAGCTGTTGGAGCCCTCAGCACCTAGCCAATGCCTTAGAAATCCCCATTGCTATACCACCAACTGCTCCCCAACTCTCCCAAAACCAGAGTCCCACTGATGCTGTAGTTCCCCCAAATGGACATGTAAGGGTGACTCCAGGGGATGTGCTAGTCAGCAGTGGGCAGCTGCAGTCAAATGCTGGCACCATCACCAGGGAAACCACTTCTCCTGCCACATTTAGGACCTCTGGCTGAGCAGCAAGAAGCAATGGAGGCTGGTCAGCACAGCTTCCCAGGGATGCCCATCTGGGAATCCCAGAGCCAGGGAAGGCCCATGTGAGGGCTGGGCCAGTCCTCTTGTGTTCACAGAAGCCAATGACAATGGCAGTGTCTAGAAGGCAAGAATTAGGGCCGGGGTGAGGGGTAGGTTACTGGCACGGGCATTAACAATTAGAATGCATGCAAGATCAGGGTCTTGATATGCCAACATTAATAGTCTGTTGGATCACGGGGAAGGAATGGGCTGAAAGTAAGGAGCAGTTGGGCGTGGAGGGGGGAAGCTTAGGGTAGTGGCTGTTTACCAAGTAGTAGGGAAGTACTTTTTTTTTTAAGATTGGGGGAAAAAAAAAACACAACTAAGTAAAGCTGTCTCAGCCCTTAAAAGGACCCAAGAGACTGGAAACCAGAACCAAGAAGCCACTGACCCAGAAAGTTCTCTCTGTCATCTCTGCCTTTCTCTGTAAGGGCACACTTAAGCACACCAGCTTTTCTGCTTTCAAGTTCACATACAACAGCTCCAGCTACAAAAAGAGATGGGCTTTCTTTTCTTGAGCTCAATTCGAATTCTCAAGGACTGGGATGCTTGGGTCATACGTCCATCTATGGCCAGGATGACAGATAACGTACAACGTGGCAGCCAGAACCCCAACCCAGTGAAGGTGGGTTTCTGGCTGAGGAGTCACTGTTAATGGAGTAGATATGCTAGCTTTTACCTATTTCACAGATAAAACTAGAAAGGTAGATGAATGTAAAAGGCCCTGTATGCCGTGATGCCTTGAAGTGGGCGATGAGGACATGTGGTTTTATGGGAAACAGATGATCACTTCACTAACTGAGATGAGGAATACACGTAACAAATTTGAAGAGACAGGAACTAATGTAATTTTGAACATACAAGTTTAATTACCTGCTAGACCATCCAGATGGAAATATGTGGTAAATGGGTGGAAACAAAGGAGAAGCATAAACTTAGGAGAGGCAGGCATTTTCAGACAAGTTTAGGTTTAGACATTCACTAGATGGACTGTTTCTTAACATTTAAAATAAAACTTTTACCACAATAAATAAAACAATGTATTAAAACTCACTTCCACAGTTGTCCAAATTATTTTTTTAATCATGACTTAATTTTTAAAATTGTTTTCACCTTTAACTGTCAAGTTTTCTTTGGCAAATTTATTCAAAACACTAAATTTTCATTTTAGAACCTAGTTTATACTTATATAACAGAGGCCCTAAATTGATCCAGGTTCACCAGGATACCTTTCTCTAAGCCCTAATGTTTTACATCTTCCCTTTAAAATGTATAAATATCTTTTAATTACATTGTCATCCACAAAGACATTCTGGAGAAAAAAATTATAAATTAAACACCTATAAATTCTTCTTCATTTCTGTTATAGTGTAGCAATTTATCATCTAACCCATAGTGGTCTATCAGCTGAGTAAGGCTTAGTTTCTTGTTCTCCTCAGACATAGCTGACTGCAGCTCATAAAGCAACAGCTGGCTACAGCTTCTCCACTTCTTTATTAACATCTGTAACTGAGACAGGTCATTCTGAAACAGAAAAAAAAAAAAAAAAGACATAAATGTACGTCAATAACTAGATAGTCATCCTAACTTACTTAATGAAAGTTGTCAAATCAGTCGATGAGTAGTAGGTTTAAAGGGTAACACATTTGGACATGAATGGGACTTCTACCCAGGAAAAAAGTAGGATGGTTTTAAGTAACTATCACTCAAATTGAGTTCTATGGCTGTTTTGTTTGGTAGAAGCTCTGGGCTATCCTTACCCTCAGGGAAAAATCGAATCATTAAATAGGGCAAAACTATGTAAAGAAGCAACAATATGGGTTAAAAAAAAAAAATCTACTTTTTCTACCACAGCTGTACTTTAAAAAATGATATTCAAATTAATATTTTTCCATGTCACTATCTCATGAAACTCAAGTAGTTATATTTAGAGAAGTCCTAAAAATTCAAGAGAGCAAATAAGATACAGTATTCCATCATTTATTACACATTGCTGCAGAAGAAGGAGCAATTGCAATATACATGAATGATCCAGGTAAGTAAGGGTCATCTTCTTCCAAGTGCCCAAATTCTATTTTCTTCAACCTTATCTGGGTTGAAATCTAAAACCTAATATATATTTGTTGTTTTCTTAAAGAAAATGCTCGGAACATTTTAATAATTTGTTACAAATAATTGAATAACAAAAGATCATTACTAAAAATACTTCTCATTGTACTCTGTGGCCCATTTTTAGCTTTTTTTCTCATTCACTGTCGCTGTTGCTTCTGTTCTCATTGCCACTTGCAGCTAACATTTGAAGCGTCTAATACTGCTGTGGGCTGGAAACTAGAGAGAAAGCTTCAACTGCATATTAAATAAGGGCTGGGGCTTTTAAAAGTTATACCTGGTGTTTAGAGGCCTCTTCTGCTCTACTCTAAATCTATGACATATTTGAGTTAAAGTTTTTGGAAGCCAGGTTTCTGGATACTTGGCTTATTTCTTATTATGCTAAAATAAACTTTTCTTTTTGAAATACTTTCCTACCATTTATCTAAAAATAAAAAAAATTAGGCAATGGTTCTGAAATTCTTCTCACCTTTGATCTATACATTTTGACTAGTTTTAGCCTCCGAAGAAGGTCCTCTTTCTCCTGAATCTGCTTCACCAATTTTGCTTTTTCTTTGTTTAATCCATGTTTGGGAAGATTCTCATTCATAAAGTCATTCCGGAGATCACTGCATGACTCAGAATCAAGTGATTTAGATGCACATGCATTGATATTCTTGAAGGTATTTTTCAAATATGTACTTTCTTCAAATTCACTGTCTGTGTGTTTAAAATTTTCTTGAAATTCCAAACAGTTTTCTTCTGTTGACGGTGCTGGTTTCTCTGAAAAGGTCTGATCATTTTCTTCACTCTCTACTTTAAGTCGTTTTACCACACCGTAACAGGAATTGAATGAAAATCTAGTTTTCCTTAATCGTTCCCTAAGGGTTGCACTCATAGGCTGAAAAAGGCATCAAACGTTAATCATGTTAAGAAAAACATTCTTGATATGAATAAATCAACTAGAAATCAAGACCTTACGTTTCTATGGCAGACACCACTATATGACTTTCTGTCTCCATATATCTAAAGTAACCATCACAAAATATCTTTAATTCCTGTAAGCTCCACTAAGTTTTAATCCCTTTTTATATTAGCAGAGCCGGCACCCTTCTAAAACGGTGCTGAAACACTTATCTCAGTAATCACAAACATTTGTTCAGCAATTGTCCCAAGCCTGACATGGTTAGGTGCTTCAGAGTTACAAATTAAGGAAACGACCTAGATCTTTCCCCCAAAGACCTTCATGATGTCAGATTCAAACTTCCTGTTTGGAATGCTGTAATAACTTGAACTGAAACTAAATGGAAATAATTGGGTCAAGATGAAAATTTGAGGGGAAGGTCCAATACATTATCTAAGGGGAAAGACCTAAAATTATGTTAAGAAAATTTTTACACATTACGTTAACTGACAATGTTCAGTAGACTTGAAACCACCATTGCCACAATACTTAGAAATACAGAATAGATCCACTGAAAGAACTAAGATTTTCATACTTGTTTTCCTGAACTGCTTGTACGGGGAGATGGTGTATTGGCCTCAGCCTGTGGAGTGCTAGGTAACACCACTGCTGAGTCTGATGGACTTTCCATCTTGAAATCTTGCTTTACTTCTAAAAAACAAAAAATAATCACAAAACGGAAATCAAATTAACCCACACCTCTATATATTCCTCAATTTTTATGAAAGAATTTTTTATTGTTTTACATAACATCATCAAGTAAGCCAGCCAGCTTCCTTCTTTCACTTAGTTGTGATTCATTCTTGCTTTTTTTTTTTTTTTTTTTTGCAGTTTTCCATTTACTTTCCTAAATCGGATTGTGTTGGTCATTATGGTGACTACTAGTTTTTTTCATGACAAGTTAACTAGCTAGCATCTCATATGAACAACTCCACATTTGTTTTTATTGATGGATAAAATCTGATAAAATCCTCAAAATCTGCCATATTGGGGGGGGGGTTGGATAACAACTTTGGATAGTCAGGAATTCTTTAATTTCATTACGCCAGCTTCACGATGAAAAGAAATGTAACTGAAATCCTGACTCAAAAAAACATAATCAGACCTGTCACGCTACCCTAAATCCTAAAGGCTGTGTGCCTAAAACTAATGACACTCCAGGCCTGAGGAATAAGGAGCCCAAGCACAGATAAACTTACTCCTGTCTGCATCGTTTTCGATTAAGCAGCGAAGAGACCCTGAAAAGGAGAGACCGAAGTTTGCTTCTCAAACAAAGGCCATCAACTTTACCGGGAAAAATACCACAGGGAGTCCTCCCTCCCCTCCCGCCACTACAGCAAGCCCACGCGAGCCCTCGAGAGACCCCAGACCTGAGGTGGAGCTGAGAGGTTCCCTGACCGCGGAAAGGGAGCGCTACTCAACTCCCCACCCAATCCCCGAAGAAGTCCAGTTCTCAGACGCCCACTCCACGCCCAGCACGCTACCTCCCTCCGCCGTCCCCGGAGAGCGCAGAGAACTAACCCAGCTGCTGCCGGCAACCGGGAGTCTCAGAGGCGGGGCCGCGCGGGAGGCGGAAGAGACGCGCGATTGGCCAGTTTGACTGACGCGCGCAGCTCCACTTAGCCCTGCGCCCGGAGAGGCGGGACTGCGCGCGCGCGGCCGTGAGCCTCCGCGAGGGGGCGGGGCGAGGCCGCGCGGGAGGGGCCGAAAAGCGTGATTGGCCAGGTTGACAGAGGCGCGCTGCTCTGCTCCGCCCAGCGCCCGAGAGCTGGGGGATTATGCGCGCGCGGCCGCAAGCTTTAGCAGCAGCCGGGCGCTTTCCGGAATGAGCTTAAAACGAGTAACGGATCCCGGGAGGGGCGCGCCTTTTTTTTTTTTTTTTTTGAATTGATGACTTTATTGCTCTATTTTAAAATTTATTTATTTATTTTTGGCTGTGTTGGGTCTTCGTTTCTGTGCGAGGGCTTTCTCTAGTTGCGGCAAGCGGGCGCCACTCTTCATCGCGGTGCGCGGGCCTCTCACTATCGCGGCCTCTCGTTGCGGAGCCCAGGCTTCAGACGCGCAGGCTCAGTAGTTGTGGCGCACGGGCCTAGTTGCTCCGCGGCATGTGGGATTTTCCCAGACCAGGGCTCGAACCCGTGTCCCCTGCATTGGCAGGCAGATTCTCAACCACTGCGCCACCAGGGAAGCCCGGGGCGCGCTTTTATTCACGGCTTCCCCTCCCTCCTCTCTCCTTGCATCGCCTTCCCTTCCTGCTTCCTTGTTTTTGTGTGTTTGTGAAGGATGCCTGAGAATGCCCCTCACGTTCTCCTGGCTCCCGTCAGTCCCTTCTCCGCGCTCCCCCCAGCAAAGGCCTTTCCTCAGACTCCCCGGGACCCAGAGCCGCGGGGCGGGCTGTGTGTTAAATTTACAGCTTGTAAACTCCAAAGGCAGAGATCACGAAAGAGCAGCGCGGGGTTCAATGGCCTGTTGACAGTCAAACACGTTAGCAGTCTCTCTGAGAGCCCCGGCGCTCGCAGTTGAGCTCTTTTGTAGCCGTCGCTGCCGCAAACTCTGCGGCCCCGCCACGGGTTTTCTGCCGGATCTACCTCAAAAGTTAGATTTCTTAGCTTGGCTTCGAATCTTGTCAAATCTGAGAGAAAATGTAGCCCAAGGAAATCTGTTGTGGTGCAACACAGGAAGCAGAACAATCACTTAATAAGATTGGGTTGGTCCAGAATTGGGGTGATTGAGACAGATAGGGCCCTGGCTGAATACTGGGCAGCGGCATCCTCAGTCTAAAATAATCCTCGTTTCCTGTGTGGTGATGTTCCGTTGCTGTGCAACAACAAAGTTAACTAAGTTGGGTGGAGCCCTGGGTTTAGGAAAAGACAGTTGAGTAATTTCTGAGTCGCGTGGAAGTTGGGAATTTTAATGGGCCAGTGTTTCGAATCCCAGTGAATGGCCATTTTAAACGTTGACCCTGACTTTTTACTAACATCTGATAGTAATGGAGGTAGCTTAGGATCCAGAAGGAATTCACTGAGTGCTAAACAGTGGGATATAAATATAGAACCTGAAGACAACCTAATACAGTGATTAAGGACATAAATGTTGGAGTCAAATTGCCTAGGTTCAAATCCCAGCACCATCATTTTGTGTGCTTTGTAAGGTAGTGTCGCTGTGCCTCGGTTTCCTCATCCATAAAGTGGGGATAATAGTATCAACCTCCTAGTGTTTGGAGAATTAAATGAGCATTCATGACAGGCAGTGAAAAGCGGCAGTAGGTATCTAAGAAGCACTCGATAGTTATGCTAGAGATGCAACTATATTCACCACTCCCTAATTGATCTAAAGGAATGCATCATATAATCCTTTCACCCCTTCACTTACCTCCCCAAAAAGGCCACAGATTTTTAAAAAGATGCTGTGATGTGTAGGACACCTCACCATGTAAGCCATAAATAGCAGAAAACTCGGAGCTTCCATATATAATTGATAATATATTCTGATCCTTCTAAATTTTTCAAAAAGTATGTAAATTAATCTCAAGGAATTTACAAAATGAGAGAACTCATGATTTTGTGTTACAGGTGTTATTCACCTCAGCAAGCCACAGGTCCCAGTCTGTACATTTATTTCTCCCTTTATTCATCCATTGGCATCAGTTACACTGAAAAAAAAGTGGAGTGATTTGTCCTGACATTAGAAGCATAATGCACACTCTGCATATTCTTTACACTTTGGGTTGGGTTGTTTTTATGATTCCCTAAAATCAGCTGCTCCAAAAGCCTTTTATCATTATAACCTAAGCTTAGAGCTGTGTTTTTGCTGGCTCCATAAAGGAAAACAACATCTTGCCTAGCAAAAGTTCTGACTTGCTTATTATGTGAACTGGTATATTATAAGGGATTGTTTTAGCCAGATTTTCAAAGAACTTCAGAACATGTACTCAGGAGAACCTGTATTTCAGAAATGTGCATTTGTTGACCTACATCTCTGACTTCCACGTGTTGTTAGAATTGAATGATTTTCCCAAATACAAGTTTGCATTTTACTTACTCCCATTACATACCAAAATGGAAACATACCTTTCACTCTTAATTTAGTGTAAGGGATCTGGAATATAGCCCCTATAGTTTTCATTGTACGTTTAGATAAAGCCTAGCAACCATTTCCATGTCTTTAGGAACTTGAAGTCTACTGGCCTATTAGGAGTTTGTTGTTTCTGACACATGACATTGTATGTTTCATCTGAAACTTTTTTTTTATCTTTCTTTTTTTTAAATTTGTTTATTTTATTTTTGGCTGCGTTGGGTCTTCGTTGCTGCGCGTGGGCTTTCTCTAGTTGCGGCGAGGCGGGGCTACTCTTCATTGCGGTGCATGGGCTTCTCATTGCGGTGGCTTCTCTTGTTGCGGAGCACGGGCTCCAGGCATGCGGGCTTCAGTATTTGTGGCACGCGAGCTCAGTAGTTGTGGCTCGCGGGTTCTAGAGCGCAGGCTCGGTAGTTGTGGCGCACGGGCTTAGTTGCTCCACAGCACGTGGGATCTTCCTGGACCAGGGCTCGAACCCGTGTGCCCTGCATTGGCAGGCAGATTCTCAACGATTGTGCCACCAGGTAAGCCCCCATAAGAAACTTTTCAGGCAGGGAAAAATACTGCATCAGAGAACTAGAAGGCAAGGACTTTTTTTTTTTTTTTTTTTTTTAAGAAATATGTGCTGTGCTAGTCTTTTTTTTTTTTTTTTTAAACTTTTTTGGGTTTATTTATTTATTTATGGCTGTGTTGGGTCTTCGTTTCTGTGCGAGGGCTTTCTCTAGTTGCGGCAAGTGGGGGCCACTCTTCATCGCCGTGCGCGGGCCTCTCACTGTCGTGGCCTCTCTTGTTGCGGAGCACAGGCTCCAGACAAGCAGGCTCAGTAAATTGTGGCTCACGGGCCTAGTTGCTCCGCGGCATGTGGGATCCTCCCAGACCAGGGCTCGAACCCGTGTCCCCTGCATTGGCAGGCAGATTCTCAACCGCTGCGCCACCAGGGAAGCCCGGCAAGGACTTTTTACTCCACCACAGAGAATAATTTGAGCAATAGAATTCAATGATAATAGTAATTAATACTAGCCTAAGGCAGGCTTTCTCTGTCTGTTTTTAACTTTCTTCAGTACCCAAGGCTACTATACACCACTTTGTTATTCATCAGGGTGTGGTAAAATGCTTCTTCCGTTCATTCTTGTCTGTGATTATTGTTGGTGGGGTAATGACATAAACCTAAAAACCTTTATGAGGGTTTTTTCTTTTTTAATAGCAAGAAGAGAATAGTGAATAGTGTCTCTCTCCCTATCTCTCTGTCTCTGCCTCTCTCTCCATACAACCAAGCATACACACACGCACACACTTTCAAGCCACAATTTAAAATTTTATTGCAGTAATTTTTGTAAAAATTCTTAGCTTTAGCATTACTTTAAAAATCTTAACAGTAATCTCAGGATGACCTAAATTCCATTCCATTGACTTTTCTGTATTGATAGGTAGTATCCGTAGCTATTTTTTAAGCAATTTAAAATATACATACACACTTTTAAAACTGGAATTAAAATCCACTTGGGTAAAGAAGAACTATATAAAATCCACATGATTAAGTTCATTTATAAAGTCCATCAGGACAAGTTAAACTAAATTTATAACATTCACAAGAAAGTCTACTAAATTCTCTCAACTGGCTTTCAATATTTCTAATGACACTGATATGTAAGTTGAAAATCACCTTCAAAAACTCTCCTCTAGGTTTCTCTTGCCATGAATTCAAATCTCATCCTATAGACCTATCCATGGTGAAGAAGATGTGTTTTAGTGCTCTGTCATCTCATAAATTTCCCTTTGAATAACTGACAAACTCATTCTATTTTTTTCTCTATTACCTAAATATTTTATATGGAATTTTACAGTGTAACTGGTTCACTTGTAGAGACTGTTGAAGACTTTGTTATCAAAAGGTGACCTTTGAGGGTAAACTGTTTAATATTTTTTAGTCAAGTTAAACAAGAAAGGATTTTATTTTCAACTTCAAGGTGAAAGAGCCCTTGACTTAGCTATTAGGCGTGCCTGTGAGGTTGCCTCACTGAGTAGGATGGCTACTTCGAGCCTGGAGATAAGGGGAGGGTCAATGATAAGAACCTGTTCACCACCAGGTAACCAGAAAGTTGATCTGGGAACTAATATTGAGGGTAATATACTGAATAAGAACCTAAAGAACTCCTTTCACGTTAAGTTCCTATCCTTTTATTCTATTAGATCTGGCATTTCGTCAAGTCCATTAGAGACTAGAGAAGTAAGAGTATCTATGATTCACTGCTATTAGTGGGGTGTGTTCTCTTGGAGAAGAATAGAGTGATTCAGGTTAGATTAATAACGCAATGAGGAAGGGGGTAGGATGTGGGTGAGTGGGAGGGTCATGGCAGAAGAGTTAGATGGTGGGAGAGTAATGGTAATAAAAGTATTGTTCAAGGCCACATCTTTCTCAGATCCTTTATTAACTCAGAAATGTCATTTGGAGAAAAAAGGCAATAGATGTCAGCAAATCCTTAAGCAACAGAACATGTCTTATAATCATCTTTAACCACCTGAAGTTTGAGAGGTAACAACTCCCAAGATAATTTCACAGTGTTGAAACCTTTTTGAAGTGCCAGCAAGAAGTCAATTCAGTGTTCTAGCCTCACCTCTCATTACTGTTTTTGTCTTGAGAATATGAAAGGTTTCTTTTTGGTGATGCTTTTTTAAAATGGGGGAGTAAGAGTGTCTATTAGTACCAATAAAATAAGGAGTTAAGATACCATTCTACCATATTGTAGGACACTACTGATCTTTCGGCTTCTGCTCTTCCACACCTTGGCAAAGTTTGATGATAAGAACAGTAGTAGAGTAGATCTGTGCATTAGCCTATAACCAGGAATTTTCTGGCCCAGTTCAGGATCTAAGAGCTAGACTGAAACTTAATCCCTTCCCACCACTCCCAAAGGCAACATAAAATGTTTTCATCAGGGACCTTTATGAGCAGTACCAAACCCAGTGAATGCAAGAACCCCTGACCAAGAGGTCTGACCACCCCCCCAGGGAGGATCCCTTGCAGAGGCATGGTCAAAGGTGGGGAAGGCGGCTTGAGCAAAATTACCTCTTCCTTGATCCTCTCCCTTTCCATCTCCAAGATCATGCCTAGTGCCCATTAACCCCACACTGTGTCTAACTTACACCACTTGTCAGTGATATCAACATTACCCACCTCTCCACCTCTGTGGCTCCCAAGAAATAATGTGTGAAGTTTAATGATGATGCTGGTGACCCACACTTGGCAAATGATATCACTGTTTTTTATAGTAAAAATATATCTTTCCCATGGAAAAGAAGCTCTTGGAAAAGAAGCATGGAATGCAGCCTACATTCACCCTCACATGGTTCTCCAAGACTTCACTCAGCTATTTAGACTTTGTTAACTGAGATTAAGACAGATAATACTTTTCCTTCGACAATGAACACCTTTAGCTCGAACTCTTCCCAACACTTCCACCTCTCAAAATTTCCCCTTTATGTGTCACTCTGGTTATTATTATAGCAGCTATCAAGTACCGATATCATCTCAGTTATTTTTCACTTTTTGTAAGTGCCTAGCTCTGAGTCAAATTGTACTTTTCTTATGGCCACTTTCCAACTTTTATCTTTTTTTTTTTTTAATCAAGAGAAGTTTACTTAATTTTTGCCAGTACTCCACAGTACATGGGAATGTTGGCTTAGTCTATCTCCATTGTACTCTTTACTCTCTTTCTTACACTTTTTTATAATGTGTGAATCTATGCCCTTTTATGAATGCTGGATATTGAAAACTCAGCCTCTATGCTGCTGAAGATCTGCTGTGAGTGGAATTCATACCAAGTGCAGGAATAACACTCACCAGCAAAGATGGTCTTCTTGACTTTTGAAAGCCTGTCATTTGGCAGATAGCATCCCTTGATATCAAAGAACACAGATTCGGGTTTTGGAGGGCAGAAAACTAATCACGTCCACATTTGTTAAGCAAATTCCTAAGCAACTATAAACTATAAACTGCCCATAGTTTAAAAACAAACATAGAAACAAACAAGCATTACTACAGGTTGGCATTATCTGAAATGCTTTCCTAGCTTAACTCTGGGCCATTGAAATAGGGTATTTTGAACATGCATGTACAAGTTTAAGATTTTTGTAAAGCCGCCAAATCTTTAATATAACAACAGTTAGCATAAAGCTTGTGCAGTTAAGCTGCCCCAAAAGGAATGAGTTTGAATCTTTGGCAAGATGCTCCTCTTTTTAAAAAACAGTTTCCCAGTGACATTATTTTCACTCAGGGCTATTTTCCTCAGGTTTTGAAGGTATGTAAAGCTGATTTTGTTTCATTCCAATAATTGTCTACAGGGATAGCAATTTATTTTCAGTCACTAGCTTTTAGGATGACTCAATCAACCAATTTTATCCACCCATACAACCCTGTCTGCTATGAATACACTACCAAAAAATACACTATTTTTTGCTGGAGAGGGTGTGGAGAAAAGGGAACCCTCCTGCACTGTTGGTGGGAATGTAAATTGATCCATTTTTATAGTTTGAAAGAATCAGGCTTACTGCTCCCCTCAATCTAGATAGAATTCTTCCGCACTCAGAATGGGATTAAGTCCCCAAAATAAACTCTAGGAAGAGAATTCATTTCAGAAAAAGAAATTCATGTATATCAATGATATCAAAGATGTGGTGAGCCAGTACCTGAAGTGACTTGATTTTAAGGAGTGAAAATAGCATGTTATCACAGGTTTGAAAGACTACAGGTAAGAATTACGTGGACTATTGAGAATACCTACGAGGCGGAAATTGGACATTTACATACTAAATAGCAGCTCTCAAGGCAAACCTTACAAACCCACCACCTTTCAATCAATAACTGCTCAAGCGAAGATTGCAGGAAGCTTTCCTGGACCACTGCATTCATAACTGAAGCTGTCCTCAAGAGCTCAAAATTCACTGCCAAGAATTATGTAGGAGGAGAGGGAAGGAGAAGGAAAGGGAAGGGAGGGAGACATTTTTACTATGTGTTTCTTGCCCTTAAAAAAAGCAGAACAAAACTCTTGTATTTTAAAACACTATTTTTTGCTGGAGAAGGTGTGGAGAAAAGGGAACCCTCCTGCACTCTTGGTGGGAATGTAAATTGATACAGCCACTATGGAGAACAGTATGGAGATTCCTTAAAAAACTAAAAACTGAACTATCATATGACCCAGCAATCCCACTACTGGGCAAACCATAATTCAAAAAGAGACTTGTACCACAATGTTCATTACAGCACTATTTACAATAGTCAGGACATGGAAACAACCTAAATATCCATCGACAGATGAATGGATGAAGAAGATATGGCACATATATACAATGGAATATTACTCAGCCATAAAAAGTAACAAACTTGAGTTATTTGTAGTGAGGTGGATGGATCTAGAGTCTGTCATACAGAGTGAAGTAAGTCAGAAAGAGAAAAACAAATACCTTATGCTAACACATATATATATGGAATCTAGAAAAATGGTACTGATGAACCTAGTGGCAGGGCAGGAGTAAAGATGCAGACATTGAGAACGGACTTGAGGACATGGGGGGGAAGGGGAGGCTGGGACGTCGTGAGAGAGTAGCATTGACATATATACACTACCAAATGTAAAATAGATAGCTAGTGGGAAGGGGCTGCATAGCACAGGGAGATCAGCTCCATGCTTTGTGAAGACCTAGAGGGGTGAGATAGGGAGGGTGGGAGGGAGGCTCAAGAGGGAGGGGATATGGGGATATATGTATGCATATAGCTGATTCACTTTGTTGTACAGCAGAAACTGATACAACATTGTAACGCAGTTATACTCCAATTAAGATGTATAAAAAAATTAAATAAAACACTATTTTTTACAACAGATTACAGACTACTAGGCTTGTTTACTCCACACTACAAATTATTCTGTAGATTTAACCTGGGTTTTGATGTCCAAATAGCAGATCAAACACCACAAAACCTGGGCCCACTTAATTAGGGCTAAATTCTGAGAAAATCATGATTTCTTCCTTAACGAGAAATGCATACTTCATGTTCTAAAGACCTTTTGATATAACTGACTAAAAAGGATTATGGAAGTTCATGATTCTATGATTAACATTTTATGATGTAAGTATGCATTTAGTAGATATACGTGTACTTTCTTAGGGCTGATAGAGTATTGTAATAATCATGTTAAACTTGATTGTATCTTGTAAGTGAGATAAGCCACATTTTACAGTAGGTGAAGTTTTAAATGAGTAAGGCTGTAAAGCCACAGACCTCACCTACTTGACTTTTCTTTGGCCTTCCAAACCCTTTCTTTGCTGATTTTTGTTGCTGTATACAGTGAACTGGAATTGGCTGTGGTCACAAATTGTGAAGGTGAGGTTGCTTAAATCTGTACTAAATATGGCATAATCATGAGTTGTCAGTTTAAATTGGGGAAAATTGGGAAGCCACTTGGGATTTTTGTTTGAATACAAGTTTTGGTGAATACATTGATGTTTACAACTTTTTTTCTCTTACCGTAAGTTCTCAACAAATATGTTTTGAATGGATAAATCTAAGGATGGATGGATTAATTATTTAATCAGTAGCTCAAAAGGTGAGAATTCCAAACATGTTAAGAAGAGAGAGTGACAGTGTAGCAATCCAATAGAGGCAGGGACAGGGGAATATTAACAGCAGACAGAACTTTCACTGTGCCCTTTAAATTACTGATAAATTACTGAATTTATTCTTCTTTAAAAAAAATGGTGAAAAGATAAACTAAATAAAGTCAATACAAGCAAAAAGTCTAGTGACTTTTATGGCATGGTGAATGAAGAGTGAGTTTTGGGAGAAGCAGTTGTAAACCTCCCAGGCAAAATCCCTTTTTCTTCTATTTTTTTTTAAATATCTTGCATTGGTGGTAGGAATGTAAAATGGTACAGCCTCTGTGGAGAACAGGGTAGTAGTTCTTCAAAAATAAGCATAGAATTACCATATTGTGAGATATTAGAAAATATATATATTGGTCTCTACCCCCCATCCCCACTTCTCTAGAGAGGGGAGAGGGACTGGAAATGGAGTTAATAATTGATCATGCCTAAATGAGGAAGCCTCCATAACATCCCAATTAGTAGAGGGATCAGAGAGCTTCCGGGTTTGTGAACACATCCACGTACCAGGAGCGTGACACACCCCGACTCCACAGGGACAGAAGCTTCTGTGCTCAGGACCCTCCAAGAACTCACCTTATGTATCTCTTCATCTGGCTGTTCATCTGTATTGTTTATCATATCCCTCGATAAGCTGGTAAACGTAAGTGTTTCCCTGAGTTCTGTGAGCCACTCTAGCAAATAATCAAATCCAAGGGGGAAGAGGTCATGGCAACCTCGAAGTGTAGCCCAGTGGGACAGAAGCTGCGGGTAACCTGGGAGCCTACTGATAGCAATTGGCATCTCAAGTGGGGCAACAGTCTCGTGGGACTGAGCCCTTAACCTGGGGGATCTGATGTTACCTCCACGTAGAGAGTGTCAGAATTGAGTTAAATCATAGGACACGTAGCTGGTGTCACAGAGAATTGCTTGGTGTGGGGAAAAAACCCCACTGCTGAGTGACCAGAAGTGTCAGAAGTGTTGTGAGTGTGGTAGTGGTGTGAGATTAAAGGAGGCACACAGGAAGAAAGACTGGATTTTTTCCTTACACACATATGATCCACCAATTCTACTTCTTGGTATAAACCCAGAAGAATTGAAAGAGGGACTTAAACATATTTGTACACCAACATTCATAACAATATTATTCACAAATAACCAAAAGGTCAAAACAAATGCCCATCAGCAGATGAATGGATAAACAAAATGTGGTCTATACACACATATACATACAATGGAATATTACTCAGCCTTAGAAAGGAAGGAAATTCCAATACCTTCCACGACATGGATGAACCTTGAAAACATTATGCTAAATGAAATAATGCAGGCACAAAAGGACAAATATTGTATAAATCCACTTATATGAGATACCTAGGATAGTCAAATTCATAGAGACAGAAGGTAGAATAGTGACAACAATGTGAATGTATTGATACTTAATGTTACAGAACTGTACGCTTAAAACTGGTTAAAAGAGTAAATTTTGTATTATGTATACTTTACCACAATCCCCAAAAAAATCTCCAGGGAAGAATATTCTCTAGCATAACTGATACCCATATTGAACAGCTTCTCTGAGGGGAACACTGTTCCTCAGATCTAATCTACACCTTTCAGCTTCCTGTCTTATTATTTCTTATTGTTGCTTCTGTCATTGGACCAGAAAGCCTACTTGGAGACAAACACTAAGATGTGCTCCCTTTCTGGGTGATGCAACCAGCCCTCTTTGGAAGTGGTGCCTTTGAGTTTCTGTATTCACAATGGGATGGGTTTTAACAGGCTTGTCTTTTCTGCCCCTTACTCCATCCTACTGCGAAAGGCAGCATAATTTTCAGTCCGTGTAACCAGGGAATAGAGTAAAGGTTAAGTCAGGTTCATGGAAATCCACCCATAACTTCAGTTTCAGGGAAACGAGTCAGGTAGTGCAACAAGAAATGAATATATGTTGGGGTGCTTCAAAGAACACTAATTCTATTAAATCTGCTAATTGTGCTTTATACCAGTAGTACAACCTCTCGAAAAAGTAGAGAAATGTGAATCTTTCAGGGACAACGTAAGAAGTTAAATAAGTTTTATTTACTTGAAAAACTGAGGTTACTTTTATTTTGCCCCATTTATTCATGTTATTTGCCTAAATATGTCTTGTATCTCACTCCTCCTCTTCAACATCACTGCCACTGCCCAAGCTCAGTCTGGCCTGGATGCCTTCAAGAGTCTCCTGACACCTAGACTTGCGCCTTGCTTTCTCTGTGCATCTCATTTCCCAGGCCCATCTGTTCTTTACATTACTGCCAGGATGATCATTTCAAAGATCTTAAAATCTTCCAATGATACCCAAACCTCTTCATGATAAAATCCAAACTCCTCACCAAATCACTTAAACATACTTTTCCAGCTTGACCTGGTGCCATTTCTCAGCACACACCCTGCACACAAGCCTTCTCGAATCATGTGCTTGCAGTTCCCATAACAGTCCAGGCTCCTCTCCTCCTTATCATCTAGCTTGGTTCTTCTGCCTAGAAAACAGAGGCACATGTGTATGCACGCACACACGCACACCTACGAACACATACACACCTCCATCTGCCTGATTTCTACTCCCACCTGAAGACTAGGATCAAGGGTCATAATCCCCACTCCATCTCACTTCCCTCCCATTGGCCCACGTTCTCCTTTTCTCCCCCTCCCTCAAGTCTTCTACCTAGAGTTAAATGCTTTTCCTCTTTTACAGCACCCTGTAGGTGTCATAATACACATTTCACCATGAGCTATTTGAGAGTAGGGACCATGTCTTTGATCTCTGTATCCCCAGAACCTGCACAAAAGACTTAGCAGATTTTGGTGGGTTCAATTGCGAGATAAAGTGCTAAGGGTACAGGGAAAGTGCTTAGGGAGTTCCCAGAAGTTGAGTCAAGGAAGGCTTCATGGGAATAAAATGGTATATGAACTATATGTTATTGTCTTCACAACAATCCTGATAGAATCTTCCTTCTTACTTTTCAATCAACACCTCTTTTTTAGAACTAATTCTGTAAAATATATTCTACAAGTATATAAACCTGATTATAGGACACAGATACTCCTTGGGTAATATAGATTTATGACTGAGAAGTTTTCGAACACCAGATTTAAGGGCTTATTGACAGGCTTACAGAATACAATGGGTTGTTATTTTCCACTCTTATTGTTATATATTTGGTCATGAAGGAAGCATAGGTAGCAGTTAAGAGAATGGATAGTGGAGTCAGACATACCTGGGTTTAAATCTCAACCCTGCCTTTATAAGCCATGCTAATGATAACCTCATTAAAAGTGTTTCCTCATACTATATCACATGGGTAATAATATCTACTCCATTAAATCTAATGAAGCAGATAAAGTGCTTAATATGGATATTAACACTGAACATATGGTTGTGAAGGTGGTGATTACCTTAAAGCCGAGGATAGAGGCAGGTGGCAGGGGCAGTACAAGAGAGCTGCTTGATGAGGGAACTTTTCTCATCTCTTTCATTTAGCCAGAACTTCTCAGATTGTACTCCAAGAGAACATTAGTGTTCTATGAGCTGGTCTGAGGTGTTTCACAGGTAAAATCAAAATCAGGGTGATCTTTTCTAAATATGCAGGAAACATTAAAATAGAAGTAGAATGCTTCCAGTTATATATTTTTTTCTGTATACTCTTCTTAAAACTGTAGTGTCTGCCAATGGATGACAGATAACAGGATGAATAGGTAGAAAATGAGTATTAAGAGGAAACATCAGTAAATGATTTATTTTAAATGTTTATTCAACATTTAACAAATACTTGTTTTATAAAAGCTTTTCTTTCTTTTTTTTTTTTTTTTGTTAAAGACATGTAAACATGTAGTTTGGTCATTTTCTTGCTAATATTATTGCTCCTAGTGCCAAAATTAAATGTGGCTTTATCTCATGCTATTCTGCAAAGAGCATGAAATCCCCAAATCACCATGTCATCCAATGCTCCACCACTTGCAGAAGCACATGGTCTGTTATTGCCAGCATCCCACTGTCTGAAGCTTTAGAGTCCTAGTTTTTAGGGCACCCCTAAGACTTCACTGAAGTATCCGTGGAGAACCCAACCATTCATCTCTTAACTCGCTCTTATATTAGAGGAACACTGCCTTACAAATACAGAATTTATAAGAAAAAAGTCTTATCTGCTACACATTTCTGTTATTTATGGTATAATATATACCATGAATGAATAAGCACATCTGTACCTCCTGGAGTTACTGTATAGGAGGATATCCCAAAGAGTGGGAGTAGGAAATGGGAAATGTAGAAGAAGCATGTCTTGTTTTAACCTGTGCTCTTCACCAGTCATTCTCAAGAAGAGAGAATGGTAAAGCTCACAGCTAACGATTGAACAAGGTAGGTGCTCAAACTATGGAAAATACAAATGTTTAAATCTTGACTCATCTTCCTCTCAGAACTCCTCTGAGGCTCAGAGTAACTTGTCTATTTCTTGTTCTTGACCAGTAGGTGAGTCTAGCACATTTCTAGGTATTGACTGGCATGACTGATTTCTGAGGACTGCAGGAAGCCAATCTGCTAAGTAGCCTTGGGCAGCCCTCATCTCATGGTGGGGCTGCAGTGTTACTTCTCCCATGTCTACCCTACTAAGTCTTGCATGTTTATTCAGAGGCATGGAAGAAAAGGATTTGGAAATCTCATTATCTAGACACAAATAAAATGGCTCAAAGATCATGGCATGAATTTGGGGACCCAAGTCTAGGTTTCTCCAGGCGCTCTCATACTGCTGAAGGCCTGGTTGGACACTTCAGTTCAAGTCAAGTTTCATTTTGCAAGTAACGCTTCACATTCAAGGATGTGTCATAATTTTAATTATATTTATTTTTACTAATTGCTTATCTCAAGTGTTGGCTTCATTGCTGTGAAGTAGAATCTGAAATGCTAAAAAAAAAATTTGGAGTATCAGTCTCTCTTCCTAAGGCTTCTGTAACTCAGACCTCAGTTGGATTTACAAGAAAAGCTTGATGGTTAGCTTTAGTTTTAAGGTAACAAGCATTTCTATGTATTAGCTATGTTAAATATGTATATATATATATATATATATATATATATACACACATATATATAATTTTTTAAAAATCCTTGTAGTATGAATAGACTATTTTTAGAGCACTTTTAGGTTTACAGAAATATTGAGCAAAAATTAACAAAGAGTTCCCATAATACCTGCTCACTTCCTCTTCCCACCAACCACATAGTTTCCTCTGTTATGAACATCTAACATCATTAGTGTGGTACATTTGTTACAATTGGTGAGACAGTATTGATACATTATTATTAACTAAAGTCCATGGTTTACATTAGGGTTCATTCTTTGGGATGTACATTCTATGGGTTTTGACAAATGTATAATGACGTATATTCACCACTACAGTTGAATGGATTTTTAAATTTCTTTTTAGTTTAAGTTGGTATTTGGTTTCTTAGCTTCATACAGTTTCTGTAATGATTATTCTTTCCCATTGCTGATTGATTTTGTCTTCTTTATAATTACAGCTATTTTCCAGATAGGATGTAATTTTCTTTTTATGCCATTAGCCAATGGTTTGAATTAATAATAATAATAATAATAATCAAGTTAAGGATTCAGGGTCAAGTACTTGGGCAAGAGAAGTTGCTTCTTCTACCACCCGCTTGTCTTTGGCAGTTAGAAGGTGTATCAACATTCTGGTGAAAGATTCTATTATAATGTTTCAAGGAAGACTTGCCATGAGCCATTCTACCCTCAGCCCCTGCAGTGAGGATCACTGAGTCACGCTCTGAATCAACACAAGACTCAGGACAGGATGTGCAAGTTCTTACTCCTGGCACAGTCGTCTTAAAAGGCTTAGTACACCCTACCATGTGAATATCAATCATACTCACCTGGAGAGGGTCTGGACAGCAGATTTCTCCTCCACTCCTTCCCAGGACAGCACCTCAGAAATGACTAACGTTACGACAGGAAGGGAAGATAACTGTTCTCACCTGCCTTAGTTTACTAAGAAGAAGCAGGCAGTGGTGGTTTCTAGTAAGTATGCAGGGCTAATGGGGAAAATCTAAAGACTGCATTTTGGTCTTAGAGTGAACTTTGCTGGATATGTAATTACGAGCACTGGATTAGAGAAAAATCCACTTTTTAGTCATTGAAAAGAACAACATACTGGGAGTGTCGATTATACATTGGAAGAAGATAAAGCAGATACACTCAGAGGTGTTCAGAAACAACCAAAAAATTTGTCATATAAACACAATCCACAAATAGAACTAACAAAATCCAAAGTCAAGGATCACATCAAAGGCAGCTCAAAGTTGTCATGAGACAGGATGTGTTTTCCAACATTTTAAGCCGGATAATACCAAAATTACCACTGGTACAGTCTCATTTTAATACTAAATTTTCTAAATCAGAACTTGAGGAAGGATTGGATTGACATGTAATGATCTAAGGTTTAATGAACATTTTCTTCATGGAAAATATTAAAATGATAAAATTATGGGGAATTATTTAGGAAAATCATTTTTTAACTTTTTATTTTATATTGGAGTATAGTTGATTAACAAGGTTGTGTCAGTTTTAGGTGTACAGCAAAGTGATTCAGTTATACACATACATGTATCTATTCTTTTTCAAATTCTTTTCCCATTTAGGTTGTTACATAATATTGAACAGAGTTCCCTGTGCTATATACAGTAGGTCCTTATTGGTTATCCACTTCAAATATAGCAGTGTGTACATGTCAATCCCAAACTCCCTAACTATCCCTAATAAAATCATTTTGAAACACTTTAATATCTACTTGTATACCTACAAGCATGATGACAATTACCTATTCACTAAAATAGTGTCTTCAACCACTACAACAAAGCAGTGTGTTACATGAGTTTGAGGTACCGCAAAGCAAGAATTACATTCATTAATTCTGGTTGTCTCCTATATTATACTCCTGTGCATGAAGCTTATGGGAGTTCTCAAAGTATCCAGAATTATATTTTTTCCATCACTCATCTGTGTTGTTTCCATCCACCAGATCATAAATCTTGTTTAGAAACAGCAAATATATAGACATCTCTTTCTTTTCTGAAAACGTGCTTACCTAATGATACATCATGACCTGCTGGTTCAGGTGTGGCTGAGAAAGTCTCTGAGATACCAATAGGCTTCCCCATTCTGAGGCCAAATCTGTCCTCTGGTGAATCCTGTTAGCTGCTTTCTGAAATGCAAGGTTCTCAGATGTGTTTGGGTAAATCAAGCTGCACAAATGTAAACACTGGTAATGGAATGCAGGGTTCATCCATAGAGTTAGTGCTTTGTGGAATATCACACTCATCTAAAAATAAGCTGTGTACTAATTTCATTTACTGTGTGGTAGATGTCATTTGCTTTATTAAGAATGAATGCGTTGTTCTTCTCATATGAAAATGATTCTTGCCTCTGAACTCCAAATTTTTAGTACAACCTTTTGAGTTGTATGGGGATGTACTGAGCTCTAATCTATACTGTTTCCTAATTGCCTTGTGAGCACCACGCCTGAAGGCAACAAGCTGAACTATGTTTTTATATTCATTGATATTAGAAACCTACAGAAAACTCTTAATACAGTCTGTACCATGTGAATAAGCATCGAGGAGTGCTTGTACTGTTTTGTTTAAAAGACTGCAAAAAAGAATATGCTTCAAGTCTATGGGCCAGGGTTTCAGCTGAAAGGGACCTCCTGCTGTTGGTTTTCACATCCTGCCTCATGTGTTGACTAAAGGGAGTTAGTTCACAAACTCTTGCCCATTTATATTTCAGTGAAATCCACCATTCCAATAGAAAAACCTCTGCCAGGGATCCCAGGAATCTGGGGTGTACAGATTGATACTCAGCATATGAAGGCAGCTGCCTTAGGGATAACAGGTGCTTTCACTTGTTTAAAAAAAAAAATCACAGGAGTCCTTTAAGCCTCTTTTTGGAACAACTGTTGAAAACAAATAATTTCTTTGGAAAATGCTCTTTTCGTAGATCTAAGCACCCTTCAAAACTACCAGATGTCAGCATGATTTTACTAAGCCCCTCACAATGACAGAGTATTTATTACACATTTCCATGTAGGCTAGAATGTACCTCCCACAAATAAAATCAAGGAGTGCCTGTATCTTGCCTTTACCTGAAAATGTCTTGGGGTTACAGTTATGACATGTCATCACTCAAAGAGATTAGAGCATTAGACTTAAAATAAGCTGGCAACAGAACCCAAAAAGAAAAAATACAAAAAGTTACAAGACTAAAAACTCCAGGACCAGAAGAACAGGCAAGATCTTGTCCCTCTATATACCCAAGGCAAAATAGGGAATCATTCCCCATGGGAAAAACAAATGAACCTCAACCCCAGATCTTTATTTCAGAGCTTCATCCTGAGAACTGTGAGGTTAGGAACAGGCTTCTGATCACACTTTTTATTTTTGCCGACTGGTATACAGAATCCTGCTCCATGGTGGAAAATGGCCCAGCCACTCCTATTATCTACATGTGCAGGAATGGCCGAAAAGGTGGAAACATGCCCCTTAGTCCCTTCTGTCATCACACTCAAAAAACACTGAAGTCTAATCCAAACTGGAAGCAGTTAATACAGCACTGGAAGGGAAGAGGAATAGTTGGAAATGTGTTCTAGTTCTTCCGTAGAGGGCTCAGGATGCATCCTGTCTCTCCCGATTTGAGGAAAACCAATCTAAAATATCCTTGTCACCATCCTATCCACTGTCGTCCTCTCCTCTTCCCTCTTTTCTTTGTTACCTTCAGGATTCCCTTCTTTATTTTACTACTTTTTCCTCATACTTCTTTTCTATTGTCTTTTTCCTCATTTCTCTCCTCATTCCACTTTGAATATTTTCTGAATACTTAGAGGGGACTTGATACAGACCGTGCCCTGCAGACCACCACAGCCATGACTGAGGAGAGTTAAGGGGAGGTAACAGGTCTGGTTTCTAACATGGTGAGTTTAAGTGCCAGCAGGACATCTATGGAGATACACAGTAGTAGGTGTAAATACTGATCAGGAGCGAGCAAGAGAGAGAGAGAGAGAGAGAGAGAAGATTTATTGAATGCCTGTTATACTACAGGCACTGTGTTTGGTGTTGGGAATACAGTGAAAAGATAAAACCCATCCCATTTCTCCAAGGACTTTAAGAAAACCAATATATTTGAAGTGTTTTAAGAAAATTCAAGTGTTAGAGGTGCAGAGAGAAAAGTATGGGCAGTTGCTGAGGACATACACAGGACAAGTGGTCAGAGGTACCCCACGTGAGGGAACAGGGTCAAGTCAGACTCTCAGTTTCATTAAGCAGACCAGCTAGGATGGTGTCCATAGGCATTAAATTTGAGGTTGGCCCTTGAAGCTCTATCGGTACCAAATTGTTCCAGCCAGTCTCACCCATGGGGTGTTAGCTTTTCTGATTTGTGTTCTTCTTTCTTTAACTGGGTACTGATGTCCGAGTAGCAGAACAGTCTACACCTTTATATGGGGAGGGGAAATCCATGGCTACCTGTAAGGTCTCCTCCCCAAGTTGTTAAAAGAAGACTGTGTTTTTTAGCTTTATTGTCAGGCTTGTCACTATACTGATTTTTCAAAATAGTCAGTGATCTCTTTACATTTCTTCCCATGAAATTCCTGGGCCCTAGAACAAGCCTGAGGGTATTCTGAGATGATAAAGCTGGCAGTCTGAGGGGCTGTAAGAACTGGGAGCACAAGTAGATCAGGACTGTGGAGTTTTTCTCTGGTGTGAGATGAGATGAAATTAACTTTGTATTTCAGACTTTCCAGCTTTTGTGATGAAATCCCCTTCAACTATTAACTTATCAGATCTTGGAACTAATGGAAGTGTCTTTCCACCCTACCCTTCCCCCAGCCCCACTTGTCTGAGCATCAGAGAAAACTCTCTTGTCTTTCATCAGTCTCCCACTTGTGTCTCTCTCTCCTCACCTAAAAAAATCCTCATAGGCTGGTTAAGTATGTTAAGGTTCATGTAAACAACTTAACTCACTCAGTCCTTTCTCAGATGCCCGAGTTAACCAAGACAAACCAAAAATGGAAAACCAAAGGTCACATGCCTGCTGCATTTTTATCCCTTTAAGGGAAAAGTCCCCTTTTGTGCTTTTCCTATGCCAAGAACATTATTCTCTACCCATGAGTTATCCCTAAGAAAACAGGCAGCCTTGAATATTGGCAGGGCTTCTATATATAGTAAATCAATATGGCCAGCCATCAACTGGGATATTTCTTCTCAGTCTGGGTTTGTTTTCCCAGGTTGTCAATTTAGATTGTCGACTTCCTTCCAAAACTACCTATTAAAATGTTATTTAAGTTATGGTAATACATTATTAATTGATCACTTCTTGAAACTTATTTATAATACTCTTGCAAGTTACATAGGATTATTATGAAATACTTTTATTGAAGTTAAAGTTGCTTCTTGTTAGTTCTGGGGAAAAAGAAAGACTGCTTATTGGATTTTTATCTCTTTTTTTTGCCATTTAAAAGTTTAATTAAGTCCTCTAGCTACTCTGAAGAGGTGGAGTATTTGAGATAATCAGACATGATTAAATTTTAGTACCCCATTTCAGGTACTCTTCCTGCTGTGGCTGTTTTATTTATATAGATGAAATGACTACAATCTGATAAATGTAAAGTAGGTGGCAAAAAAATTATCTTATAAAACATATTTGATTTTATGCCACACTAAATATCCTGCCCTTTCAAGTATCCTGTTAGTATGTAGGATAGCTGAGCCCACTTCTTCCAAGAGAAAATAGTGGGTGGTAAAAATCATCAAGACCAGGGTTATTCTGTTTAAGTTCATAATTGAGAATTGTTAAAACTTGCACAGGATTTTAATAGCATAGATTTGGGCCACATATTTTGGGTAATTCTTCAGGTTCCTCAGTATTTAGGATAGTTAAGAGCATCTTAAACAACTTTCCCAAATGCCATAGCAAAAGAAGCAAACAAAAGATCTGTATCCTAGTCCTGATTCTACCGTTAACTACCTTAAGTAACTTATTTAGTTTATTTGGTTCTCAATTTTCTCACTTGCATCATCATTATTTGCTCTCTAAGTCCTCTTTGAGCTCCAAGATTTTATGATATTAATATTAGAACTATGCCCATTTTTAACTAAAATTAGTCTCAAAGAGTCTAGCGTCTTCTGAGAATGTTTAATTTCTTCATGGTACTTGTAAAAATTAGGTGTCTGTGTGGTCTTCACAGTGAGCGAGCTACATTTGAGTCTGCATGAATCACTCTCAACCTTTGTAAATGTAAATATCTCTTCTTACGGTCAAAGTATTTTGTAGAGTTACACATCATGATACTTGTACTTTTGGAATCAATTGATTGAAAAATTAGGCAATTCCAGAGGGCTACTTTGACTCCAATAACATTAAAAATGAACTTGTGTTTTATTATTCACAACAGCATCTACACATATCTAGAGAATACTATTACTTATTATGCATCTATATTTGGAGAAAACTATAACTTATTATTAGGTATCAGTGAGGACGCTTTCAACTCCAATAACCATATTGGCTTAAATGATAAGGAAGTCTATGCTCGTACATGCAAGGGATCCAGAGGTAGGGTGGCTCCAGGACTGTTTATTGAGGTGCTCAAGTGTTGGCACTGAAGAGCAAGGATGTTTTCAATTCTCATCACCTCACTGTGGAGATTTCACTCTTGTGGCTGTAGTGCTTTAGCAGTACCCAGATAACAAGGTCCTGAAAAAGAAAAGGGTTGTCTCTCTTTTGTCTCCTAAGAAGCAATAAGTCCCTGGACAGGCTTTCTTCATATACCAATGGCCAGGAATGGGTCATAGTTCCTTCAACAAATCCATCACTAACAAGGGCAATGGATTAAGATGAAGTTTGGGGAAGAAATAAGGAGGCAACCACCATGACCACTATAACAGGTAATACATTCTCAGTCAACAGTGTGCTGTGCACAGAGCTGTGGTAATAACCCTAAGTGTACTGCCCACTTCTGGAAATGCTTGGTCCATTCCTCTCTATAAAACCAAAGTCCATTAACACTCACCACACTATTAATGATTTGTATACCTCTATGGGGAAAAAATGAAATTAATAGTTCTGAAGTGAATCACCCTAACTTGTGTGTGCATCTTTCCTAGAGGACAAATCTCAAATATTTCAACAAATATAATACTATGTACTGCTTTCTTACTAGTTAATGTAAAAAAAAAAGCAAAAATCTGCCCACTGAACCAGTCTCAAATGAGATCACAGAGGTTATGGTTAGATATCATCACTGCCAATCATTTCTGCCACAAGAGTGGTAATTAAAGAAGTCAGAACATTTTTTTTTGAAGCAGTCACCTGATAGGCAAAACCCAACGCATCTACTCCCAGTCAAAAAGTGGGTATTCCATCTAGGCAAAAAAAGAAGAAATCTCATTAGCCGGGAGCTGAAACACATATGAAGAAAAATTTGAGTGATTTTAAGTATTGTATTGGGAAGATAATAAAGGAACAATGGACCATCCTTTGATTGCCTAAGTCTCTTGGTGTCCTAAAATTCCCACTCTATTTTTTTTTTAACTTTAGGGTTTCCACATGTGCCTGGAATGTAAAAGCTGAAATGAGCCTTGCTCCCATTCTAGCAACAATAAAAATCCAGATGAAATATAAAATCATAAATTTGCTTCAACCTCTCAGAATGCTGAGTTTGCAGGGCAATCAAGCAGCCTAAAATTAAGGAAAAGCAGGGCTTTCTCCCAGGATATGGGATACAAGTACTGGTCACCTGTAGCAGGACACAAGGGAAAGACCCAATCACCTTATAAGGAAGTAAGAAAAATTCAAGTAAAATTCTACTCAGTTTCAAAAGTCTTTTTTCAAGACTTTTTCCCAGGACATAAAACAAACCTCAACAAATTTAAGGGAATTGCAATCATACCAAGTATGTTCTCTGACCACAACATAATTAAGCTAGAAATTAATAACAGAAAATATTCGGAAAATCCCCCAAATATTTTAAAATTAAATTACTCATGTGTCAAAAAGGAAGTCACAAGGGAAATTAAAAGCTATCTTAAATGAAATGAAAATACAATATATCAAAATTTGTGGGATGTAGAACATACTCAGAAAGAATATTTACTAGCAAAGTTTATAATAGATGAGAAGAAATATCTCAAATCAATTATCTAAGCTTCCATCTTAGACAATAAACAAGGAATTCCCTGGAGGTCCAGTGGTTAGGACTCGGTGCTTTCACTGCTGAGGGCCCAGGTTCAATCTCTGGTTGAGGAACTAAGATCCCACAGACCTCTCGGCACAGCCAGAAAAAACAAAAACAAAAACAAAAAAACTAGAATCAAGCAGAAGGGAGGAAATAATAAAAGAACAGAAATGAATGAAACTGAGAATATAACGATAGAGACTTCTGGTTTCCAGTTCTGCATGTGAGGAGTCATCATCCTTGGATTCCTAAGAGAGGGGAGGACACAGGGCAAACCACTGCAAGATTGGAGAGGCAGACAGGTGAACACAGGGAGTCAAGGCTTACTGGAGCAGAGACTCATGAGAAGAAACTACCCCCGGAACCAGTGCTGGTGTAGGAAAACCTGAACTGTGACCAACCAACTGCTAGAGACTCAGTGTGGACAGCTCTGAGAGTTGATAACTCCAGGGGGACCCAGTCACAGGGGTCCCCACAATACTGTGAAATTAACCTCCAGGAGCTTGACCACATTCCCACAGTAAATATTGGAGGAAAATCCCCTCTTGCTTCTGGCAGGAGGAGGACAAAAGGAACCATGTTGAAATACGCCAGAGCACTCTGTTCTTAACAAGGCCCAACCTCAGGGAAAACTAGTTAACTAGAGTCTAACCTCCTGGAGTATTTTTATGAGCCTAACTGACCTGGGGAAGGGAAATACCCAACTGCAGCCAACTCCAGCTATTCTGTCCTACCTAAATGGGGAGAAAAAATCCACATTTGTAAAGTTCACAGTCCAAAGGCATAGGCTTTAAGACTGACACCCAATCACAGGACTAAAGAATGCTCCCCCTCCCCCATACCTCACCACCACATTCCTAGAGGCCTATTTACAGCAGTTCCTTTTACCTGGTACATCATGTCCAGCTAGCAGTAAAAAATTAGAAGGCATACCAAAAGGCAAAAAAACACAATTTGAAGAATCAGACAAGCATTAAAACCAGATATGGCAGGGATTTTGGAATTATCAGACTGGGAATTAAAAACTACTATGATTAATATGCTACTGGCTCTAATGGATAAAGTAGACAGGATGCAAGAACAGATGGGCAATGTAGGCAGAGAGATGGAAATATTAAGAAAGAACCAAAAAGAAATCCTAGATATTTTTTTTTTAAAGTCATAAAAGAAATAAAGAATGCCTTTGACAGGCTTATTAGTAGACTAGACACAGCTGAGAAAAGAATCTCTGGGCTAGAGGATATAACAATAGACGTCTCAAAAATAGAAAAGCAAAGAGAACAAAGACTGAAAAATATAGGTCTGTGAGACTATTACAAAAGGTGTAACATATATCTGACAGGCATACCAGAAGGATAACAAAGAGAGAAAGAAGCAGAAGAAATATTTAAAGCAATAATGGCTGAGAATGTCCCCAAATTCATATCAGACACCAAACCCCAGATCCAGGAAGCACAGAGAACACCAAGCAGGATAAATGCCAAAAAAACTACACATAGGCATATCATTTTCAAACTACAGAAAATAAAAGATAAAGAAAAAATGCTGAAAGAAGTCAAAAGAAAAGAATAACTTACCTATAGAGGAACAAAGATAAGAATTGTATCTGACTTCTTAGAAACCATACAATGAGTGGAGTGAAATATTTAACGTGTTGAGAGAAAAAACCCACCAACCTACAGTTCTGTACCCTCTGAAATTATCCTTCAAAAGTGCAAGAGAAATAAAGACTTTCTTAGACAAACAAAAATTGAGGGACTGAATTGCCAATAGACCTGCCTTCCAAGAAATGTTAGAAGTTCTTTAGAGAGAAGAAAAATGATAAAGGTCAAAAATTGGGTCTACATAAAGTAAGGAAGAGCATGAAAAAAGGAATAAGGGAAGGTAAAATAAAAACTTCTGGAACTTTCTGACACCTCAATCCAGATGAAAACCTTGCTTCTTTGAACCTTACCCAAAACCACCCGGCCCACACCCAAACCCTATAGAATGCCTCACCTGACCGTCCTTCTATTGAGATGACTCGTGGTCCCCTGTGGTGTGTGAACAGCCTTTTACAAGTTTTTAAACTACAGGCTGAATAATGGCACCCAAGACATCCAAGTACTGCTTCCTGGACCCTGTGAAGATGTTATCTTATATGGCAAAAAGGATTCTATAGCTGTGAGGGAGTTAAGGATTTTAAGATGGGAAGAGTAGCCTAGATTATCCAGGTGGGTCCAATGATGTAATCACAAGCGTCCTTATAAGAGGGAGGCAGGGGGAGCTACTACTTACTACTGCAGAGATGGAAGGCAGTGTGGTGACTGAGGCAAAATGTTATACTTTTGGCTATAAAGATGGAAGAACATCCAGGAACCAAAGGCTGCAAATAATACAGCTCTAGTAACTGGAAAAAGCAAGGAAATGAATTCTTCCCTAAAGCCTCCAGAGGGAGAGCAGCCCAGCCGACATTGTGATTTCTGGCGAGTGAAACCGACTTCGGATTTCTGACATCCAGAACTGTAAGTGCATAAATGTGTATTGTTTTAAGTCACCAAGTTCGTGGTACTTTGTTACAGTAGCCGTAGGAAACTAATGCACTCATCTCTTATAAGCCTATAAAGCTCTCAGTTTCCCTCTATAGAATGATATAGCTGTCTACTCAGATTTTCATTTATTGTGTCTTCATTTAGTTCCAAAAAAATTTTGTTTATTTACTTTGTTATTTTTTTACTTGATTGTTGTGTTATTTAAAATTGTGTGGTATAATTTCCAAACACTTAGGAATTTTCTAGATACCTTTTAGATACTGGTTCTTTTTTATCTGTTTTTAATCTTTTTTTGAGGTGTGGTTGATGTATAATATTATGTTACAGGTGTACAACATAGCAATTCACAATTTTTAAAAGTTATACTCCACTTATCGTTATTATAAAATATTGGCTATATTCCCTGTGTTGTACAATATATCCTTGTAGCTTAATTTCACAGAGTAGTTTGTACCTCTTAATCCCCTACCTCTATCTTGCTCCTCCCTGCTTCTCTCTCCCTACTGGTAACCACTAGTTTGTTCTCAATTATATACTGATTAACACTTCTGTGGTCAGAGAATATATTCCATAAGTTATGTATTTCAGTATGGTTTGAAATGTATTGAAATTTGTTTTATGGCTTAGCATATGGTTTCTTTTGATGAAACGTCTTTGTGTACTTAAACTGAATGTGTTTTCTGTTATTGTTAGGCATAGTGTTCTATAAATGCCAATTAAGTCATGCCAATTAAGTCATGTTGGTTAACTTGACAAGTTTTTCAAATATCTATATCCTGAGAGACTGTTTCCTGTTCTATCAATTATTGAAAGAGAAGTGTTAAAATAACCATGGTTATGGGTTTGTGTCTACTTAATACCAATTTTTATTTATTTTGAAGCCATTAATTGCATAAATATTTAGTCTTTCATAACTTCTTAAATAGTTGACTAGTTTTTTATTCTGAAATGACCTTTATATCTAGTATGTCTCATGGTCTGGAAGTATACTTTGAGATACTAAAAAATGCAGAGGTTTCCTCAGAAAAAAACCCTTGTTTCTCTTATTCTTAATTGATTTAATATATAACAGTTCAAAATAATACCAAAAATGTATTCAATTATGGATGCTTATGCATTGTGTGTGTGTGTATACACACTTACGTATGCTTATATAAGTTAAATGAAAGACAGCAATGATACAAGGGACAGGAGAGAGGAGTTAGGATTATTTTATTATTATAAGGTATTCATACTTCCCATGAAGTGGTATAGCATTATCTGAAAGTGGACTTTAGTTGTAAACGTATATGGCAAACTCTAGGGCAACCACTAAATAAAGTTAAAAAAGAAATATAACCAATATGCTAAGAAAGGAGAGAAACTGGAATCATAAAATACTCAATTAAAATCACAAAGAGAATAAAGAGTGGAAGACAAAAATAGAAACAAAGAACAAGGGTAACAAATAGAAAACAGTAACAAATATTATAGGTATTAATCCAACTATATTAATAATCACTTTGAATGTCAATGATCTAAATGCACCAGTTAAAATACAGATTGTCAGAGTGGATCAAAACACAAGACCAACTGTAAGTTGTCTATAAGAAACCCACTTGCAATATAAAGATGCATATAGATTAAAGTATGGATGAAAACTAAACAATTGAGAAAAATATAACATGCTAACACTAATCTAAAGAAAGCCAAAATAGCTATATTCATTTCAGACAGAGTAGACAAAGCAAGGAAAATTATCAGGGGTACAGAAGAGCATTACAAAATGATAAAGAGGTCAATTCTAGAAAAAGATATGACAATTCTTAGCGTGTATACACCTAACAGAACATCAAACTTCATGAAGCAAACATTAATAGAATTGCAAAGAGAAATAGATGAATCAACTATCATAGTTGGAGACGTCAACATTCCTCTGTCAGAAATGGACAGATCCAGCAGGCAGAAAACCAGTAAGGACAAAACTGAACCCAACAACACCATTGATCAGCTGGATATAATTGACATCTATAGACTACTTCATCCAAAAACAACAAAATAAACATTTTTTTCAAGCTCACATGGAACATTCACCAAGATAGACAACATTCTGGGCCATAAAATACACCTAAACAAATTTAAAATAGAAATCATATAATGTCTGCTCTCAATGACAGTGGAATTAAACTAGAAATCAGTAACAGAAAGATAACTGGAAAATCCCAATATACATGGAAATTAAATGACATGCTTCTAAATAACACATGAGTCAAAGAAGAAATCTCAAGACACATTTTAAAATATTTAAACTAGGCAAAAATGAAAACACAAGTTACCAAAATTTGATGTATACGGTGAAAGCAGTGTTGGAAGGAGATTTATAGCATTAAATGAATATATTAGGAAAGAAGAAAGACCTAAAATCAATTGTCTAAGTTTCCACCTTAGGAAACTAGAAAAAGAAGAGCAAATAAAATCCAAAGTAAGCAGAAAGATTTTTTTGGTGATGGCCATTCTGACCAGTGTGAGGTGATACCTCATTGTAGTTTTGATTTCCATTTCTCTAAAAATTAGTGATGCTGAGCATCTTTTCATGTGTCTCTTGGCCATCTGTATGTCTTCCTTGGAGAAAAGTATATTTAGGTCTTATGCCCATGTTTTGATTGGTTTTTTTTTTTTTGATATTGAGCTGCATGAGCTCTTTGTATATTTTGGAGATTAATCCCTTGTCAGTTGCTTCATTTGCAAATATTTTCTCCCATTCTGAGGGTTGTCTTTTCGTCTTGTTTATGGTTTCCTTTGCTGTGTAAAAGCTTTTAAGTTTAATTAGGTCCAGGGTGTGGAGAAAAGGGAACCCTCTTGCACTGTTGGTGGGAATGTAAATTGATACAGCCACCATGGAGAACAGTATGGAGGTTCCTTATAAAACTAAAAATAGAACTACCCTATGACCCAGCAATCCCACTACTGGGCATATACCCTGAGAAAACCATAATTCGAAAAGACACATGAACCCCAATGTTCATTGCAGCACTATTTACAATAGCCAGGATATGGAAGTAACCTACATGTCCATCAACAGATGAATGGATAAAGAAAATGTGGTACATATATACAATGGAATATTACTCAGCCATTAAAAGGAACAAAATTGGGTCATTTGTAGAGACATGGATGAACCTGGAGACTGGCATACAGAGTGAAGTAAGTCAGAAAGAGAAAAACAAATATTGTATATTAATGCATATAATGTGGAATCTGAAAAAATTGGTATAGACGATCTTATTTACAAAGCAGAAATAGAGACACAGAGGTAGAGAACAAATGTATGGATACCAAGGGGGAAGTGGGGGGTGGAATGAATTGGGAGATTGGGATTGACATATATACACTATTGATACTACGTATAAAATAGATAACTAATGAGAAACTACTGTATAGCACAAGGAACTCTGCTCAATGCTCTGTGGTGACATAGATGGGAAGGAGGTCCAAGAAAGAGGAGATATATATATATGTATATGTATAGCTGATTCACTTTGCTGTACAGTAGAAACTAACACAACATTGTAAAGCAACTATACTCCAATAAAAATTTTTTTAAAAATGATGAGGGGCTTCCCTGGTGGCGCGGTGGTTGAGCATCTGCCTGCCAATGCAGGGGACACGGGTTCGAGCCCTGGTCCGGGAAGATCCCACATGCCTCGGAACAACTGGGCCCGTGAGCCACAATTACTGAGCCTGTGCGTCTGGAGCCTGTGCTCCGCAACAAGGGAGGCCGCGACTGTGAGAGGCCCGCGCACCGTGATGAGGAGTGGCCGTCACTCGCCGCAGCTAGAGAAAGCCCTCGCACAGAAACGAAGACCCAACACAGCCAAAAATAAATAAATAATAAATTAAAAAAAAAAAAAGTTACTCCTAGAGTTTAAAAAAAAAAAAAAAAGTGATGAGTAGTCTCTAGGGGGCTGGAAATGGGGGTGAACTACAGTGGAGCACAAGGGATTTGGGGGTGTGATGGAACTGTTCTGTATCTTGAATGTGGTGGTGGTTACACACCTATATGCATTTGTCAAAACTCATAGGACACTAAAAAAGGGAATTTTACTGAATTTAAGTTAATCTGATTTACATCTGATTCTGGCAGATGGCAAAAAAAAGAAAAAAAAAACAACCCAGGTCCTCCAAAACACAAGTTGGGAGCCACTGGTGTAACAGTAATTCAAAAACTTTCAAATGCATGTTATTATCAGTGGAATAAGTCAATAAGTATGTCAGGCAACGAGACGTGATTTTCAGTGTGAGTCTATGTACGAGAGATAATACCCGTGAGGAAAATAGTGGTAATCACCAACCAGATAATAGGGTTCGGTCTTCATCTTAATGAAGATAGTCCTTGTGTGGACATGTTTTGTGAGAGCCAAGCCCATCTCCTGAATCATGGCCTACAGTACAAAAGAATTCTCATCACCTGATACAGACCTTGTAGATCTTTGGGCTAAAAGCCAATAAAACCCAGTAATAAATCCCACTGTCAGGTGGTTTTCTGCTGTTTTGTTAAATTGTTTTTCCTTGCTTCCCAATAAGGATCAAGCCTAATACAAATTTTAAACAACTGACCTACTTATATTCAAACACTGGAACACATCTTTGTCTATGAGCAGCATTGAGCTTGTCATCTCCTTGATGCTTCTGGCATACCTCCCATGTCATTTCTGAGCAAATAAAGTGCAAATATCCTGGCTTCCTCAGTTCTTAGAGAGGCTTAACACCACCAGGGTGGGCAGGTCAACAATGCCAAATATAAGACTAGAAATCGCTTCCCTCTCAGACAAGAGGATTTTCGTTTCTTCCATGATTGCAGGAAGCTTTTGGAATACCGGCATGTTTTTCTCTGATTATGAAAGGGTAGCATCTGCTAAGGCCAGCACTTCACATATTTGGTCCATTGCTGTCTTTTGATAAAACTAATCTATTAATGTTGAATTATCAGAAACAAGCTACAGATAATTTAGTAGGGCATGTGTTAGACATAACACATGGTGGTTTTTCACTAATTAAATGTATTACCTACTGGTGATAAATTCTAATATTATCCTATTGTCTTAATATCTAAATTCTTCAAGGCAGAAAAGTAAATCATTTTTTTAAACCTCCCATTCGTAATGTGTTAGGTCATGAACACGGAACAAAATGGGGATGGGGAAGAACCCAAAGCAAAAGGAGTAAACTTTTTTTTTTTTTTTTTTTATCCTCCATTGAAATGTAAGCTCTACCAGGTGGACTTCAGAGGAAGGTAACTTGGCGGGGAAGGAGAGGGAAGGTGCTGTGGTCAGTGGTTGGTTTGGAAAACTCTAAGCATCATCCTAGGCACTGTCCTCTCTCTCATCCAAAAGCAATTACTAGGTGCCTTGTCTTGTCCCAGCCTCACTGATACCGCCCCTGCCCCCAGCTTCCTTTCTTTTTTCATCTTTGCCTTGCTAAACTTTAGGTCCTTATTATCTTTCACCTAAACTTTAGCTGCCATAGTGTTCTGATCAGCCCCCCTATCTCATCTCTATCTTTTCTGGTCCATTCTACATTGTCACCAAATCCATCTTTGTTCGGCCCAGTTCTCATCATTTCATTTTTGACTTCCCACAACTCCCCTTCACCCACGGAACAACGCAGACCCTCCTCAGACTGGCATTTCAGACTCCCCATGATCTGACTGGCACACCCTATACTTCCAACCTCTCCCCAGTTACTCTTTTTTTTACAATATGTTTCACCATCCTCCACGCGAGCTCTACTCTCTCCTGTGTTTGTGCCTCTCATGCTGGACTCTGTGCTTGAAATTCCAGCTCCGCCTTTGGCTTCTTAGTACTGTTCATCCTTTGAAGTCCAGCTCAAATGACACCTCTTTCATTGAAGCATTGGCCGATGCCCCCAGCTGGAAGTGAATTTCCATAGTTCTTCATTCTCTTATGGTTTACAGTCTTCCTTGTATTGTAATTATTTGTATGTGTGGTGAATATAGCCATATATCTTTTCTTTACCTTGTCAGTTCCTTGAGGGCAGGTTTTACAACTCATCCTCAGTTTTATCTATATACCCAATGCCTTGCTCGTGGTAGATCCTCAATAGGTGTTTCTTTAGTCATTCAGCAAATATGTGTGAGTTTTGAAAGGATAAATGAATGAATAGATCTGAAGTTGGAAGAAAGGAAACCAGGGTGCTTTGTTATTATAATAAAGGCAGCAAGGAACACAGTTTGGGTACAAGTCAAGAACAGTGATAGACAAGAAAAGCAGATGGAGACATTAAGCTGACATATGAAGGGCAGGAGCTGGTACTGTTTTTTTGCTGCATCTTTCCAAAAGCCAAATCTTTCCATAGACTGTGACATATGCTGCTGTCATAATTGTTTACAGGGAAGTCTTATTATCCAGAAGCACCTGCTAACCAAAGAGAAGGTAGGTGGAAATATGGTCCTCTAGCCTTAGAAAAGTAGTCACAAACAGAAACAAATAATTATTGTATCATTTTTATTTTAATGTGTAAGAATTCTTTTTTTTTTAAATCAGTGGATTTACTGTTCACAAAAGAGCTAAATCAATGATTGTAGATACTGAAATTATCTCACTAAATAGAAAATATTCTTCTCTCACCTCAGCAAACTTCACTTCATATTGTTTCTTAGGAATGCAAGACAAATGTGTCCCAAAGCTTCAGGATCCCCAGATGAAAGTATCATAAAAACACCATATCACACCATATCACCATATCACATATCATGTGATACTGTTTTATGAGAGGAGGGTCACAGAATAGGTAGAAATCCATCTATAGGGTTCACTCCTTTAAACCAAACAAAGAGAAATCAACATTCATGAAGATTGATGAGGTAGTGACTAGCCATTTGACAAAAACACTCACCCCGATCACCAAAAACTGGATTTACACATCACTTTTCAGAAACTCATCAGCCATGTAAAACGGGGGCCACCTTTACTCTTGTCACTCAGCCAGGGATGAGAGTCTAGACACCAGGTGCCAATCTGGGCTACATGTAAACAGACATTTTTTCTCCCCAACCTATTTAAAAGTCAGTAGATAATTTGGGCAGGGTGAATATTTTTCTAGTTACCTCTTAAGGAAATTTTCTTTCTGATGCATCAAAAATTGATTAAGTATGACTCATCAACACAGCTCCAAATGGAGCAGGGAACAAGAAACACCTTTCCAGTGTCTTAGTCACTGCTATCTCCTATATCTTGCTCTTCATTTTCGCAAGAATTTTGTTGTTTCTTGGTTTAATTTAAAACATTTAAAAGACAATTCTCCTAGTACCAAGCATATTGTAGGAGCTTATTATATGAATGTTGGGTGAACATAAGGTTTCTTTCACTCCATGTACCAAGATAACGTCTTACTGTAAATGATTTTGCTAAGCACAATAAACTATGAGGCTTGAGTAACTAGAATATAAGCACTTGAATTCTTTTAATTTTCTTCTCCCCCAAAGTGCCTACTACCGGACTCTGTAAACAGTACTCACACATGCATGCATATGAACACGTGGGAACATGCATGCACATCTCACACACACACACACACACACACACACATACATACATACATACACACAGGCTTAGTAGCTATTGAGCTAGCTTAGAGGATCCTGGATGAATTACATTGGGGTTTATCTATTTCAGATCTGACTTTTCCATTGTCCCTGGAGAATACCACACTATTACAAGAACCGAAGGGAAGGAAAAACCAGCCATGCTGATTCCCATGGTTGATTAGCATGTTTGGTTTTATATAGTAGTTATAGTTGAATAATAGATTCTATGGATGCCAAGTCCTAGTAGACAGATTTGTATCTTAAGTCATCAATCAATTATACCAACACCATAATGCTATAGACCGAAACTATCCGCACCGTTCCAATGGTTTTAGTTCTTATTTAAGTTGTCATTTGCCCTCAGCCTGATCTGTGTTGATACTATTTTCTTTCAATGCAAAGCTGTGGGCATACTTATATTTTAATAATACACAAGGCAGTGGGAAACAAGGGTTAAAAAGTCAAGTGGGTTATAGGCTCTGCCACAGTATAGAAACCTCCCCGTCCTCCTCCTGTTTTTCATTACTCTCATACCACTACCACACTCAACACTTTCGACACCAGATGTGGGGATTTTTCCCCACACCAGCCAATTGTGCTACACCAGTCAGGTATCCAAGAATTCAGTCACTACTGACACTCTACCTGGAGATAGCATCAGATCCCACAGGTTAAGGGCTCAGTCCCACAAGACTGTTCCTCAACTTCAGGTGCCCATGGCAAGTAGTAGGTCCCCAGGTTACCTACAACTTCTGTTCAACTTGGCCACAAATTGGAGGTTTCCATTACCCTCTCCCCCTTGCATTTGATTATTTGCTAGAATAGCTCACAGAACTCAGGGAAGCACTTATTTACATTTACCAGTTTATTAAAAGATATAATTAAGGATACAGATGAACAGCCAGCCAGGTAAAGAGATGCATAAGGCAAGGTCTGGGAGGGTCCCAAGAGCAGGAGCTTCTGTCCCCGTGAAGTTGGGGGTGTGGCACCCTCCCAGTATGTGGCTATGTTCACCAACCTGGAAGCTCACTGAATCCCATACTATTGGGATTTTATGGAGGCTTCATCATGTAGGCATGATCAATCATTGACTCCATTTCCAGCTCCTTACCTATTTCTGGGGTCATATTAGATGTAAGATCTTTGGCCTGGTGACTCAGCCTCTCTGAATTTCACTCTTCTCAGCTATAAAATAAAGATAATAATAGTATACACCTATTAGAGTTATGGTAGGGGTTAAATAAGATGAAGTATGTAAAATATCTGGCACATAATAGACCTTAGAAAAGATTAGTTCCAGTCTCTTCTTTTTTTTTTTTTTTTTTTAACTTTGGGTTTATTTATTTTATTTATTTATTTATTTATTTATTTATGGCTGTGTTGGGTCTTCGTTTCTGTGCGAGGGCTTTCTCTAGTTGTGGCAAGCGGGCGCCACTCTTCATCGCTGTGTGCGGGCCTCTCATTATCGCGGCCTCTCTTGTTGCGGAGCACAGGCTCCAGACGCGCAAGCTCAGTAATTGTGGCTCACGGGTCCAGTTGCTCCGCGGCATGTGGGATCTTCCCAGACCAGGGCTCGAACCCGTGTCCCCTGCATTGGCAGGCAGATTCTCAACCACTGCGCCACCAGGGAAGCCCTCTCTTCTTTCTTAATAATACAAACACTCAAGAGAGTGCCTGTATAGAGTTAATCCTTAATGTCAATTTAAAGACATCTGTCAGGGACTTCCCTGGTAGCGCAGTTGTTAAGAATCTGTCTGCCAATGCAGGGGACACGGGTTCGAGCCCTGGTCTGGGAAGATCCCACATGCTGCAGAGCAGCTAAGCCCGTGTGCCACAACTACTGAAGCCTGCGAGCCTAGAGCCCGTGCTCCGCAACAAGAGAAGCCACCGCAGTGAGAAGCCCTCGCACCGCAACTAGAGAAAGCCCCTGTGCTGCATCGAAGACCCAACACAGCCAAAAATAAATAAATAAATAAATAAAGACATTTGTCAAGTACCAAAAAAAGCCTCCCTACCACAGCTCTTGAGGTCTCTTGTGTGATCTAGCCCCTGCCTATCTTTCCAGCTTCTCTTTCACTGCCACCCTCTCTCCCATTGGTGTACTTAAATATATTGGCCTCATCACTCTTCCTCAAACTCACTGTGCTTCTTCCACTTCAGAGCCTTCTCTTTCCCTTGTCTAGATTCCAGAACACTCCCAATCGCTCCCTTCACCTGTGTAATCTCTATTTTATCTTCATCAGTTTAATGTCATTTTCTTAGCAACATTTTCCTGTGTATCCTTCCCCAAGATTATGTCTCCTCTTCTGGTCTCTCACAGTATCCAGAATTCTTCCTTTATAATAGTTATCACATGCTTAATTGTACATTGGTACACACTTGCTTGTTATGTAGATAATTTGTTATGAATTGTCTCTCCTCAAAATTCAGATGTTGAAACCTAGCCCCTAATACCTGAGAATGTGATAGTATTTGGAGATATGGCCTTATAAGAAGCAATTAAGTTTAAATGAGGCTGGTAGGTGAGCCCTAATCCAGTCTGACTGGTGTGTGTCCCTGTTGGAGCCCTAATCCAATCTGACTAGTGTCCCTATAGGAAGAGGAGATTAGGACACACAGAGAGACCAGGGATGCACATGCACAGAGAGGGCCACTCAAAGACAGCAAGAAGATAGCCATCTACGAGCAAAGGAGAGAGGCCTCAGGATAAGCCAAACCTGCCAATACCTTGATCTTGGACTTCTAGCCTCCAGAATTGTGAGACAATTAATCTGTTTAAACTGTTGTTTAAACTGTTAAAAAACAAAACCAAATTACACTGAGTAAATTTGAAGATCTAATTGGTTTTATTCAATGATGAATCAGGCAGCATCCCATCCAGTAAATAGAAAGTTTCTCCTGGGGATTGTACAAAATGGAAGATTTTTATGGGCAGAAGGAAGGTGGGGCAAGTACGTTATTAGCTTGGAAAAAAATAAATTGTTCCAGGCGGGGTCATTTCCTACTGGGGGGAAAATGGCCAGGGTCTCATTATGCAGATTACCTCACTAGGGTTGATTAGGAAATTTCAGATTGCATGTTTAAAGGTCACGTTCCTGGGAGACGTGGAAACTGCAGTAAGTCTTGTTTTGCTGTTGTGGGGGCAGATGACTCCGTTTGGGGCTTGTTGTATCTTTTTAACAAATCCCCCTTTTGATAAACTCTCAGCCCAACTGAGAGACATGATCAAAATTTAAGGCATTAGCGCCACTCTTGGCTACCACTCCGTAGTTCTTACAGCTTTGTTGATCCTGGGTGTGGTATCTAGAGGTCATGATATTTCGTTTAATCCCTGTGACATTCACGGGTCGCAGTCCCAGGTTCATAATCCTCAAACTGGTCATTCTCTCATTCCTTTTTTTTTTTTTTTTAACATCTTTATTGGGGTATAATTGCTTTACAATGGTGTGTTAGTTTCTGCTGTATAACAAAGTGAATCAGCTATACATATACATACATCCCCGTATCCCCTCCCTCTTGCGTCTCCCTCCCATCCTCCCTATCCCACCCCTCTAGGTGGTCACAAAGCACTGAGGTGATCTCCCTGTGCTATGCCACTGCTTCCCACTAGCTATCTATTTTACACCTGGTGGTGTATATATGTCCATGCCACTCTCTCACTTCGTCCCAGCTTACCCTTCCCCCTCCCCGTGTCCTCAAGTCCATTCTCTACGTCTGTGTCTTTATTCCTGTCTTGCCCCTAGGTTCTTCAGAACTTTTTTTTTTTTTTTTTTTTTTTTTAAGATTCCATGTATATGTGTTAGCATACAGTATTTGTTTTCTCTTTCTGACTTACTTCACTCTGTATGACAGACTCTAGGTCCATCCACCTCACTACAAATAACTCAGTTTCGTTTCTTTTTATGGCTAATATTCCATTGTATATATGTGCCACATCTTCTTTATCCATTCATCTATTGATAGACACTTAGGTTGCTTCCATGTCCTGGCTATTGTAAATAGAGCTGCAATGAACATTGTGGTACATGACTCTTTGAATTATGGTTTTCTCTGGGTATATGCCCAGCAGTGGGATTGCTGGGTGATATGGTGGTTCTATTTTTAGTTTTTTAAGGAACCTCCATACTGTTCTCCATAGTGGCTGTATCAGTCTACATTCCCACCAACAGTGCAAGAGGGTTCCCTTTTCTCCACACCCTCTCCAGCATTTATTGTTTGTAGATTTTTTGATGATGGCCATTCTGACTGGTGTGAGGTGATACCTCATTGTAGTTTTGATTTGCATTTCTCTAATGATTAGTGATGTTGAGCATCCTTTCATGTGTTAGTTGGCAATCTGTATATCTTCTTTGGAGAAATGTCTGTTTAGGTCTTCTGCCCATTTTTGGATTGGGTTGTTTGTTTTTTGATATTGAGTGCTTGTAAATTTTAGAGATTAATCCTTTGTCAGTTGCTTCGTTTGCAAATATTTTCTCCCATTCTGAGCATTGTATTTTCGTCTTATTTATGGTTTCCTTTGCTGTGCAAAAGCTTTTAAATTTCATTAGGTCCCATTTGTTTATTTTTGTTTTTATTTCCATTTCTCTAGGAGGTGGGTCAAAAAGGATCTTGCTGTGATTTATGTCATAGAGTGTTCTGCCTATGTTTTCCTCTAAGAGTTCGATAGTGTCTGGCCTTGCATTTAGGTCTCTAATCCATTTTGAGTTTATTTTTGTGTATGGTGTTAGGGAGTGTTCTAATTTCATTCTTTTACATGTAGCTGTCCAGTTTTCCCAGCACCACTTATTGAAGAGGCTGTCTTTTCTCCATTATATATTCTTGCCTCCTTTATCAAAAATAAGGTGGCCATATGTGTATGGGTTTATCTCTGGGCTTTCTATCCTGTTCCATTGATCTATATTTCTGTTTTTGTGCCAGTACCATATTGTCTTGATTATTGTAGCTTTGTAGTATAGTCTGAAGTCAGGGAGCCTGATTCCTCCAGCTCCATTTTTCTTTCTCAAGATTGCTTTGGCTATTTGGAGTCTTTTGTGTTTCCATACAAATTGTGAAATTTTTTGTTCTAGTTCTGTGAAAAATGCCATTGGTAATTTGATAGGGATTGCATTGAATCTGTAGATTGCTTTGGGTAGTATAGTCATTTTCACAATGTTGATTCTTCCAATCCAAAAACATGGTATATCTCTCCATCTGTTTGTATCATCTTTAATTTCTTTCATCAATGTCTTATAGTTTTCTGCATACAGGTCTTTTGTCTCCTTAGGTAGATTTATTCCTAGGTATTTTATTCTTTTGGTTGCAATGGTAAATGGAAGTGTTTCCTTAATTTCTCTTTCAGACTTTTCATCATTAGTGTATAGGAATGCAAGAGATTTCTGTGCATTAATTTTGTATCCTGCTACTTTACCAAATTCATTGATTAGCTCTAGGAGTTTTCTGGTGGCATCTTTAGGATTCTCTATGTATAGTATCATGTCATCTGCAAACAGTGACAGCTTTACTTCTTCTTTTCCAATTTGGACTCCTTTTATTTCTTTTTCTTCTCTGATTGCTGTGGCTAAAACTTCCAAAACTATGTTGAATAATAGTGGTGAGAGTGGGCAACCTTGTCTTGTTCCTGATCTTAGTGGAAATGGTTTCAGTTTTTCACCATTGAGAATGATGTTGGTCTGGGTTTGTCATATATGACCTTTATTATGTTGAGGAAAGTTCCCTCTGCGCCTACTTTCTGGAGGGTTTTTATCATAAGTGGTGTTGAATTTTGTCGAAAGCTTTCTCTGCATCTATTGAGATGATCATATGGTTTTTTCCTTCAATTTGTTAATATGGTGTATCACATTGATTGATTTGCATATAGTGAAGAATCCTTGCATTCCTAGGATAAACCCCACTTGATCATGGTGTATGATCTTTTTAATGTGCTGTTGGATTCTGTTTGCTAGTATTTTGTTGAGGATTTTTGCATCTATGTTCATCAGTGGTGTTGGCCTGTAGTTTTCTTTCTTTGTGACATCTTTGGTTTTGGTATCAGGGTGATGGTGGCCTTGTAGAATGAGTTTGCGAGTGTTCCTCCCTCTGCTATATTTTGGAAGAGTTTGAGAAGGATAGGTGTTAGCTTTTCTCTAAATGTTTGATAGAATTTGCCTGTGAAGCCATCTGGTCCTGGGCTTTTGTTTGTTGGAAGATTTTTAATCACAGTCTCAATTTCAGTGGTGATTTGTCTGTTTATATTTTCTATTTCTTCCTGGTTCAGTCTTGGAAGGTTGTGCTTTTCTAAGAATTTGTCCGTTTCTTCCAGGTTGTCCATTTTATTGGCATATAGTTGCTTGTAGTAATCTCTCATGATCCTTTGTATTTCTGCAGTGTCAGCTATTACGTCTCCTTTTTCATTTCTAATTCTATTGATTTGAGTCTTCTCCCTTTTTTTCTTGATGAGTCTGGCTAATGGTTTATCAATTTTGTTTATTTTCTCAAAGAACCAGCTTTTAGTTTTATTGATCTTTGCTATCGTTTCCTTCATTTCTCTTTCATTTGTTTCTGATCTGATCTTTATGATTTCTTGCCTTCTGCTAACTTTGGGGTTTTTTTGTTCTTCTTTCTCTAATTGCTTTAGGTGTAAGGTTAGGTTGTTCATTTGAGATGTCTCCTATTTCTTGAGGTAGGATTATATTGCTATAAACTTCCCTCTTGGAACTGCTTTTGCTGCATCCCATAGGTTTTGGGGTCATCGTGTTTTCATTGTCATTTGTTTCTAGGTATTTTTTGATTTCCTCTTTGATTTCTTCAGTGATCTCTTGGTTATTTAGTAGCGTATTGTTCAGCTTCCATGTGTTTGTATTTTTAAAGATTTTTTCCTGTAATTGATATCTAGCCTCATAGCATTGTGGTAGGAAAATATACTTAATACGATGTCAATTTTCTTAAATTTACCAAGACTTGATTTGTGACCCAAGATATGATCTATCCTGGAGAATGTTCCATGAGCACTTGAGAAGAACATGTATTCTTTTGTTTTTGGATGGAATGTCCTATAAATATCAATTAAGTCCATCTTGTTTAATGTGTCATTTAAAACTTGTGTTTCCTTATTTATTTTCCTTTTGGATGATCTGTCCATTGGTGAAAGTGGGGTGTTAAAGTCCCCTACTATGATTGTGTTACTGTCAATTTCCCCTTTTATGGCTGTTAGCATTTGCCTTATGTATTGAGGTGCTCCTATGTTGGGTGCATAAATATTTACAATTGTTATATCTTCTTGGATTGATCCCTTGATCATTCTGTAGTGTCCTTCTTTGTATCTTGTAATAGTCTTTATTTTAAAGTCTATTTTGTCTGATATGAGAATTGCTACTCCAGCTTTCTTTTGATTTCCATTTGCATGGAATATCTTTTTCCATCCCATCACTTTCAGTCTGTATGTGTCCCTAGGTCTGAAGTGGGTCTCTTGTAGACAGCATATATACAGGTCTTGTTTTTGTATCCATTCAGCCAGTCTATGTCTTTTGGTTGGAGCATTTAATGCATTTACATTTAAGGTGGTTATTGGTATGTGTGTTCCTATAACCATTTTCTTAATTGTTTTGGGTTTGGTATTGTAGGTCTTTTCCTTCTCTTGTGTTTCCTGCCTAGAGAAGTTCCTTTACATTTGTTTTAAAGCTGGTTTGTTGGTGCTGAATTCTCTTAGCTTTTGCTTGTCTGTAAAAGTTTTAACTTCTCCGTCCAATCTGAATGAGATCCTTGCTGGGTAGAGTAATTTTGCTTGTAGGTTTTTCCCTTTCATCACTTTAACTATGTCCTGCCACTCCCTTCTGGCTTGCAGTTTGTGCTGAAAGATCAGCTGTTAACTTTATGGGGATTCCCTTGTATGTTATTTGTTGTTTTTCCTTTGCTGCTTTTAATATTTTTTCTTTGTATTTAATTTTTGATCATTTGATTAATATGTGTCTTGGCATGTTTCTCCTTGGATTTATCCTGTATGGGACTCTCTGTGCCTCCTGGACTTGATTAACTATTTCCTTTCCCATATTAGGGCAGTTTTCAACTATAATCTCTTCAAATATTTTCTCAGTCCCTTTCTTTTTCTCTTCTTCTTCTGGGACCCCTATAATTCGAATGTTGGTGCACTTAATGTTGTCCCAGAGGTCTCTGTGACTGTCTTCAATTCTTTTCATTCTTTTTTCTTTATTCTGCTCTGCAGTAGTTATTTCCACTATTTTATCTTCCAGGTCACTTATCCGTTCTTCTGCCTCAGTTATTCTGCTATTGATTCCTTCTAGACAATTGTTAATTTCATTTATTGTGTTGTTCATCATTGTTTGTTTGCTCTTTAGTTCTTCTAGGTCCTTGTTAAACGTTTCTTGTATTTTCTCCATTCTAATTCCAAGATTTTGGATCATCTTTACTATCATTACTCTGAATTCTTTTTCAGGTAGACTGCCTATTTCCTCTTCATTTGTTTGGTCTGGTGGGTTTTTACCTTGCTCCTTCATCTGCTGTGTGTTTCTCTGTCTTCTCATTTTGCTTAACTTACTGTGTTTGGGGTCTCCTTTTCTCAGGCTGCTGGTTCGTAGTTCCCGTTGTTTTTGGTGTCTGCCCCCAGTGGCTAAGGTTGGTTCAGTGGGTTGTGTAGGCTTCCTGGTGGAGGGGACTAGTGCCTGTGTTCTGGTGGTTGAGGCTGGATCTTGAACTTCTGGTGGGCAGGACCACGTCTGGTGTTGTGTTTTGGGGTGTCTGTGACCTTATTATGATTTTAGGCAGCCTCTCTGCTAATGGGTGGGGTTGTGTTCCTGTCTTGCTAGTTTTTTGGCATAGGGTTTCCAGTGCTGAAACTTGCTGGTCGTTGAGAGGAGCTGGGTCCTAGCGTTGGGATGGAGATCTCTGGGAGAGCTTTTGCTCTCTTTACATATTATGTAAAGCTGGGAGGTCTCTGGTGGACCAACGTCCTGAACTCGGCTCTCCCACCTCGGAGGCATAGGCCTGACACCTGGCCAGAGCACAAAGACCCTGTCAGCCACACGGCTCAGAAGAAAAGGGAGAAAAACAGAAAGAAAGAAAAATAAAATAAAATAAATTAAAGTTATTAAAATAAAAGATAATTATTAAAAAATTTTTTTAAATGGACAGACATAACCCTAGGACAAATGGTAAAAGCAAAGCTATACAGACAAAATCTCACAAAGAAGCATACACATACACACTCACAAAAAGAGAAAAAGGAAAAAAATATATATATTGTTGCTCCCAAAGTCCACCGCCTCAATTTTGGGATGATTCGTTGTCTATTCAGGTATTCCACAGATGCAAGGTACATCAAGTTGATTGTGGAGATTTAATCCGCTGCTCCTGAGGCTGCTGGGAGAAATTTCCCTTTCTCTTCTTTGTTCACACAGCTCCTGGGGTTCAGCTTGGGATTTGGTCCCACCTCTGCGTATAGGTCGCCTGAGGGTGTCTGTTTCCCGCCTAGACAGGACACGGTTGAAGGAGTGGCTGATTAGGGAGCTCTGGCTCACTCAGGCCGGGGGTGAGGGAGGGGTATGGAATGCAGGGCGAGTCTGCAGCGGGCAGAGGCCGCCATGACGTTGCAACAGCCTGAGGCGCGCCCGGGGAAGTTGTCCCTGGATCACAGGACCCTGGCAGTGGCAGGCTGCACAGGCTCCCGGGAGGGGTGGTGTGGATAGTGACCTGTGCTTGCACACAGGCTTCTTACTGGCTGCAGTAGCAGCCTTAGTGTTTCATGCCCGTCTCTGGGGTCTGCGCTGATAGCCGCGGCTCGCGCCCATCTCTGGAGCTCGTTTAGGCGGTGCTCTGAATCCCCCCTCCTCGCGCACCCCAAAACAATGGTCTCTTGTCTCTTAGGCAGGTCCAGACTTTTTCCTGGACTCCCTCCTGTCTAGCTGTGGCGCACTAGCCGCCTTCAGGCCGTATTCAAGCAGCCAACCCCAGGCCTCTCCCTGGGATCTGACCTCTGAAGCCCGAGCCTCAGCTCCCAGCCCCCGCCCACCCCGGCCGGTGAGCAGACGAGCCTCTCAGGCTGGTGAGTGCTGGTCAGCACCAATCCTCTGTGCGGGAATCTCTCTGCTTTGCCCTGTGCACCCCTGTGGCTGCGTTCTCCTCTGTGGCTCTGAAGCTCCTCCTCTGCCACCACCACCACCCCCCACCCGCACCCCCCCACCCCCGTCTCCTCCAGTGAAGGGGCTTCCTAGTGTGTGGAAACTTTTCCTCCTTCACAGCTCCCTCCCAGTGGGGCAGGTCCCGTCCCTATTCTTTTGTTTCTGTTTTTTCTTTCTTCTTTTGCCCTACCCAGGTACGTGGGGAGTTTCTTGCCTTTTGGGAAGTCTGAGGTCTTCTGCCAGTGTTCAGTAGGTGTTCTGTAGGAGTTGTTCCACATATAGATGTATTTTTGATGTATTTGTGGGGAGGAAGGTGATCTCCACGTCTTACTCTTAGGCCATCTTGAAGGTCTCCTCATTCCTTTTTTGATGTTCCAGTCTTAGGGAGATCATTTGCTTGGCAGTTAGTGGCTGGAAACATGTATTTAAAGCTTTTGAGAGGATACAATGCACCAGGGAGATTTTTATAATAACTATAAGCAGATCAATTCCCAATGTTTGGAGTGCACTTGGGAGCCATGGGTCCCCAAGACCGAAACCAATCAGAATCAAATAAGTCAAAAAAAGACCCCATCAAAGGAGTCATCTTCTAAAGCCAAGTGGCTTACTCAGTGATCTTATGTATCTGAGTTTCAACTTCCCCAGAAGTCTTAATCCAGGTGCAGCAGGTAGTGTTGGCCACAGCCCAGACACCTCCTTAATCAGCTAAAAGATAATCATGGAGTATTCTATTAATAAGAACAACCTTGGCCAGAGAGTCCAAAGACTTTTGCTGGGCAGCTAATTGCTTAGCAATAGAATCTGCATTATCATCAAGGGTTAAGGAGCAGTTTCAGGAAGATGGAGGGAGGAGAGAAATAGGTGAGGGAGATTAAGAGGTACAAAATAAATGAATCACAAGTATGAAATGTACAGTGTGGGGAATATAGTCAATAACTATATAATACATTTGTATAGTGACATATTGTAACTAGACTTATCATGGTGATCATTTTGAAATGCATAGAAATATTGAATCACTATGTTGTGCACTAGGAACTAACATCATGTTGGTCAATCATATTTCAAAGCAAACTCATAAAAAGAGATCAGATTTGTAGTTACCAGAGGCAAGGAATGGGAGAAGTAGGAAATGAATGAAGGCAGTCAAAAGGTATAAACTTTCAGTTAAAAAATAAATAAGTACTACAGATGTAGTGTGCAGCAAGATAAATATAATTAACATTGCTGTATGTTACATATGAAAATTGTTAAGAGAGTAAATCCTAGGAGTTCTCATCACAAGGAAAATATATTTTCTTCTATTTCTTTAATTTTATAGCTATATGAGATGATGGATGTTTACTAAAGTTAGTGTGGTAGTCATTTCATGGTGTATGAAGGTCAAGTCATTATGCTATACATCTTTTTTTTTATTGGAGTGTAAATGATTTACAATGTTGTGTTAGTTTCTGCTGTACAGCGAAGTGAATCAGCTACATGTATACATATATCCCCTCCTTCTTGGACCTCCCTGCCCCTCCCCCCATCCCACCCATCTAGGTCTTCACAGAGCACCGAGCTGAGCTCCCTGTGCTATACAGCAGGTTCCCACTAGCTATCTATTTTACACATGGTAGTGTATTTATGTCAAATCTGTACAGTGCTGTGTGTCAATTATATCTCAATAAGACTAAAGAAAAAAGAGTTAAGGAGAGGTTTCTGATCATCGTCTCCTTCATATCTACTCCTTATCAGGGAACTAGGGCTCTGCTAAAGGCAGTGAACCATGAATCATGAAAAAAACTCCTGGTCAGTCCTTTCCAGAATAGTTAGGGACATGGTTAGATAACACAGGAAGCATTGTTCACCTGTGCACCAGCCATCTAGGCACTCATAGGTCCAAGGAGAATCATAACCACCACAGAAAAAGATAAATCCTGTTGGGGCACGAACTACTTCCACTAAGGTGGCACTGTTAATGGATTCATTTGTAAGAATTGTTGCATGTGCCCATTCAAGCCAGGGGTCAGTGAAATTTCTCTTAGCCTGAAATAAAAGTTGCTCTAAATTCCAGGGGTTACTCCCCTTATCAACGGCCTGGGAGATACAGATGAGGGTGTATGCCAGAGTAAAAGAAAGGTCAATGCCAGAGTAAAGGAAAGATAAGAAAGGGTTTCATGTTTAGTTAAAGTAGGTCTTGATCCATCATTTTGGGTGGAAGCAGTCTGCCTCAATGGCAGCTCCTCCTCTTCCTCGTCAATTAGATTTGAAGGTCTCTAGCATTTGTACAGAACCAGATGTCATGTGTAGCCCTTTTATCTGTGTGATGTGTATCCGAGGCTCAAGTCCTGAAGTTTGGCTGCCATCTGGGTAGTGAGGAGGACCTGGTACAGTCCCTTTCAACGAGATTGAAGGGCCATCTTTTTTCTTGTGATTTCAAAGCAGAAGGGTGGGAGAAAGTGTGAAACATTTCTTGTGGCCATGTATTTGAGGAAACTAGAAGAATTCAGGATTCAGTCTAGTTTACATTTATATAACAAAACCTCAAAGATAATTAACAAGACTAGAATCTAATATCTATAAAGGTACAAACCTAATTCTTCTCTCTACACTTTTTCCCAAACATAATCTCAGTAAAACTAATTTGTTTGTATTAAACTTGGCCTGATTGTTTATATAAGTGACGCAAGGGAAGGCTACAACCCATCCAGAAAACGTACATGCAACAAGAACATATTGATAACCCATACTAAATGACAATTGGACAAAGTCCAGCTACAGATACTCAAAGGGCCCAGAGGAGAAGTTCTGAGGCCTCCGGAGACCAAAAAAAAAAAAAAAATTTCCTATAGTGGGTTAAGAAATTTGCAAACGAAAAATGGGGTTTGCCAGAGAGCTGGGGAGAACCAAGCCACCATCTTGTTTTTCCCATAGCCCTGTCTGTTCCTTTTTTTTTTTTTTTTTTCCTTGAATTTTATTTTATTTATTTTTTTATACAGCAGGTTCTTATTAGTTATCCATTTTATACATATTAGTGTATATATGTCAACCCCAATCTCTCAATTCATCACACCACCACCCTCCCCAACCGCTTTACCCCCTTGGTGTCCATACGTTTGTTCTCTACATCTGTGCCTCTATTTCTGCCCTGCAAACTGGTTCATCTGTACCATTTTTCTAGGTTCCACATATATGTGTTAATATACGATATTTGTTTTTCTCTTTCTGACTTACTTCACTCTGTATGACAGTCTCTAGATCCATCCACGTCTCTACAAATGACCCAATTTCGTTCCTTTTTATGGCTGAGTAATGTTCCATTGTATATATGTACCACACCTTCTTTATCCATTCGTCTGTCGATGGGCATTTAGGTCGCTTACATGACCTGGCTATTGTAAATACTGCTGCAATGAACATTGGGGTGCACGTGTCTTTTTGAATTATGCTTTTCTCTGGGTATATGCCCAGTAGTGGGATTGCTGGATCATATGGTAATTCTATTTTTAGTTTTTTAAGGAACCTCCATACTGTTCTCCATAGTGGCTGTCTCAATTTACATTCCCACCAACAGTGCAAGAGGGTTCCCTTTTCTCCACACCCTCTCCAGCACTTGTTGTTTGTAGATTTTCTGATGATACCCATTCCAACTGGTGTGAGGTGATACCTCATTGTAGTTTTGATTTGCATTTCTCTAATAATTAGTGATGTTGAGCAGTTTTTCATATGCTTCTCGGCCATCTGTATGTCTTCTTTGGAGAAATGTCTGTTTAGGTCCTCTGCCCATTTTTGGATTGGGTTGTTTGTTTTTTTAATATTGAGCTGCATGAGCTGTTTATATATTTTGGAGATTAATTTACAGCCATTGTTTATCCATCTTAATGCCTCTGATTCAGGAGCAGATTGTTGCCATGTTACAAGGACATCAGAATGTCAAAAGTCGGGCGATGAGGGGTCATTTTTTGTAGAAGCAGAATGGGCTTCATCCACATGTGCCACAATTTTTATAGATTCTATTGCTCCTGCTCTTGCGTGAAAGGCAGCCAGGGCGTTTCCCTGGTACTCATGTTCAGTCCTTTTAGTGTGAGCCTCAATTTTGATAACAGACAACATTTTATAGCAGGACACATCAGACTTCCAGGAATTTTACATAATTTCTGGAACACGTATAACATCTATCTATGCAGACAGAACATGAACAAGGCTTAATGTTGCTTCCTATTTAGCAATACTTCCCATGTAATTTAATGTATCAAGTAAGCCTAATTAGTTTAACAAATATTTTGGAATGTTCCAGGGGCCCTCTGGAAAAATCCCAAAGTTTTTTCCAGGTCAAAAAGACTTCATTTTTGGAATTTGATTTTGGAAGGTTTGTCAAAGATATCAAAAGGTTTGGACACTTGACTAAGTAGGATCACAGATCAGTGTGAAAAAATACTTAATTATCTAGTTAGCAGATGAAAGAAAATTAAGTTCTAGTTTTACATAAATACACTATGATGTCAAATTTTAATTTTTAAAACCCTCATAGTAACAATGGGATTTTAGTCAGCTTGATTACACAAGGTAAAATTCTTTTTTTTCCTCTTTCTTTCTGTGTACATTTAGTCTGTCCTTCATTTTCTTCCCTTCCATTCTGAAATAACCAGAAATTCTAGTTTAGACAAAATTACTCTCATTTCCCTTAACAAAAATGCATCTTCAGTCTTCATACTTTTCTTAGCCAAAAACACACAACCTACTTTCTTTGCATATGGAGATGTTTCATTTTTTGTTTTCAGTAGCTTTAATTACATTAGTATTCTAAACCTTTTGAAACTTTAATTTCTAGTGAAAATTTAAGAAGTAAACAATGGTAGACTGTCTCTTATACCAGTGTTCTTTAGTTTGACAAATTCGTGAATACATTTCATTATTTCTAGAAACATGCGCTTCTTCACAGTACAATCTTTCAATGTGACAAAAGACATGTTTTCTAAGAGAACCAAATTTATCTTTAGTTTCTCTAAAAAGAAGCCCAAATAGATAAACCTATGTTCAATAATTAATGTTTCAGTTTCCTTTTAATTTAGACTCTAGGTATTCAATGAATTCCCATCATTTACCTTAATTTAGCAAAACTCTAAGGTTTCAAATTACCAAAAACATTTTAGTCGCTAGTTTTAAGTACATATACCATAAAATATAATTGTTGTTAAAAAGTTTATCTGTAAACTCTTATCCCATTACACCTATCTAAATCATATGCTCCTAAAAGTGGTTTATATTATCTACAAAAACTTCATCATACCTATTTTTCTTGCTGACAAATTTGTAAATCAAGGTAGAATAAAAGTGTTATATTTAATGCTGGTAACTCTAAAGACATGTCTGTTTTAATTAAACCAACAAACAAACTAGATTTTATTTATGAAAGGTTAACCTTAGATCACGTGAACTTAAAAAAAAAAATTGGGTTAGTCTCTATATTCTGAGAGTTGTGGAATACCCAACCCTTAATTTATATAAGCACTTGACTTTTAACCCAATTAAATACAGCTCTTTTACAAATTAATTTTAGCAACACCAGCCAGAGGTAAAAAATATCACACATCTACAACATACATATATAGATACACATAGACAGATGCAAATAGAAATCTTATAGCTACTAATATTTGTGGAGAAGGCACTTAATTTCTTTTTTCAATCTGCCCAATTTCCAGATATTTCTTCCTCCTTTTTTTCTGATGAGAAACATTTGCATTTCAAAGAATGGCTCTTAGGTCCTAGAGAAAATGAGGGTAGAAAAGGCACAGAGAAGGTATCCAGGTTTTCTCCAAGATGGAGTTTGGGGAGTGTATTTGCAGGACAATTCTGTTTCTAATATCCCAATATTTACAACTATTTTGAGATGAATAGAGGAGGTTTGGGGATTGACAAAAAAGAACTGATGCACCCATCCACCTATTGTTGGAATGTCTCCTTCCCTCTGGATACATTTAGCTAAGGGGGGAGAACCCTAAAGAAAAACTCCTAGCAGGCCCTGAACAACAGCTTCCAATTTGGCCACATTTCTGATCATAAAGTTATTAAATCCTTTTAAATATCTTGTCAGGCTTCAGTTGGAACAAACTGAATATTTCTGGCAGTACTGAACAACCCAATAAATTTTAACTTTAGTTTCCCCTTGGCTGTTTAAGGGAATAATGTAGCAGTTTACCAGAAAAGCCCTCAGAATTTTGTCAACTTCATTCATTTCCTGCTTCTCCCACTCCTCCCCTCTGGTAACTACAAATCTGACCTCTTTTTATGAGTTTGCTTTGAAATATGATTGACCAACATGATGTTAGTTCCTAGTTCCTATAGGCCCCCGAGGGGCCTATATTGGGGCACTTAAGTTTGATGTTGAAGAATTTGCGAAGGGCCTTTGAGGAGACTCTTTTTTTCCAGTGTTTCTTTCAGTTGATTACGATTGAGGCATCAATTTCTGGGCCAGTGTTTTGATGACCGCCTAGTAGGGTGTAATGGGGGATGCCTAGGTGTTGTTTTAAATACCTTTAGTGTCTTTAATTTTTCATTAGCCTTTACAACCAATCTTTTTTTTTTTTTTTTTTTAGTTCATTTAATACATGTGCCATGGCTAAAGTGTGTGTGTGTGTGTGTGTGTGTGTGTGTGTGTGCGCGTGCGTGCATGTGCATATGTGTTTCTCATGGGAGATGAGGCTGTTAGAGACAGTATTAGCACATTACTTTGAACACATTACTTTGTGCAAAAATGATCCCATCTGTGGGAGATTCTGACAGAGAAGCGACTTAGAGGGAAAGTAACAACATGGTAGCGGCAAAAAAAAAAATGCAAAAGATGGTGGCACAGGGACTTATGTTCCTGATGAGAAATTCACTGAAGACTCAAGAGGCATAGTAACGAGGCAGGGTGATGTCATGAGGAGGCAACAGAACATTCTGCAGGCCAAGGCTGGCATCCCAGATCAGACACTTTACAGCTGACTGAAATCAGAACCAATTGCCAAATGTATCTGAGCCCGTTTCCTTATGTGTAAAGTGAAGGTGATATCACCAAAGTAAAACATTGCTGCAAAAATGACAGAGACTGCACTGCACTTTCTAGGTACTTAATGAATACTGTTGGATGATGATGATTAGTAATTCTCAGTTTCCTCTGACTGACTGTAAGTTCCATGAGTGGAAGAAACGCACTGATTTCCCTGCTGTATTGAGAGCATCTAGCACAGGGCAGGGCGCATACTAAGAATCTCGTAGCTATTTGATCTATAATGCATGAGTGAACGAATAATTGGGACAGAAGTAGACAGCAGCAGCAACTAATGGGCTTAGGGAAGAGGTGCTGTGGCAGCATCTCCAGGTGAATAAGAACATGGGCTTTGGAAAGAGAACTGGCTTTGGATATCAGCAGTGCCTCTTGACAGGCTACAGGCTTTCATGAGGATCATAATCCCTCCCTGATGGGCTGTGGTGATGAAATGAAGAGCTATATGTCAAGGGCCCTGCGCTGGGCATGCCCAGAGTGCACACGCGAGCACTGACTGTACAACCAATCTTTTAATGAAACTATTTTGAGATTTCAAAACCTTCTGGAGGCTTCATCATGCTCATTAAAATAGGTATTCAATTCTGTTTGAGTTAGGAGCTCTTGCTTTTAAGTGCACTTTTTAAATGAACTTATCTTTTTGGAATCTTCCTCATAATGACTGTTGTAATTCTAGATTGTTTTTAATAAAATCTTGCCATCTTGTTAGAGATCTTCGACTTCCAGGACTATAGTTTTTAAACACAAAGTAAGCAAGTACGCCAGAAGGTGACACACACAACTCTTTGGATATAAAGAATCCCATTTCTTTAGCTAGACCTTTGGGTTTCTTAGAGCCATACACATAAATCTAGGGAATGGAGAAAGAACTGAACCTGCAGGTCCCAAAAAATGGGGACTGCAGAATGATTCCAAATAAATGGGGAACTAGAGCTGCCACCAACAGTTCCCAACATGGAATCTGGGGATCTGGGGACAAACCCCACAGGGGTTTCTTTTGGTTTTCCAGGTACCCACTTAGCAATAGCCTTTAGCTGCACAAAACAAGACAAACGCGTTAATGTATTAGCAGTAAGTAAGAGATGTTACTGTGTTCTGGCCAGAAGATGGCCCTGTGCACACCCCACCAGTTCCCATGGAACCTTGGATTGGGGAAAGGATTGGACCAGCAAACCCCAAAGAGTGGGGACTGTAGTCTAATTCCACACCTATGGAGAGCTCCAGCTGCCCGCAACAGCTCCCAACATGAAACCTGGGGAAGGATTCCAAACGAACAGAGAACTGCAGACCAAACTATCAGCAGTGTCCAGTGTGGAATCCAGGGACAGAGCTAAGGGCTGGGTTTTCCCAATTCTGGGAATTGTGGTCTGAAAAGTTAGGGGCTGGGCTGTACGCAGAAGCATCCGCCAGCTCAGTTGGGCTCTGGGTAGAATCATCTACAAGCTCAAGCTGACCTGTCCTGTAGAGGAAAGTCAATTAGATTGGGAGCTTGAATGCAAAAAAAGCAGAGCTAACCACAGAGGAACTCGCCAACCTCCCTCAGAAACAGTGAGAAAGGCAGTGAACTCAAAATTGTTCACGGGGTACCATGCCTGAATGTTCTGAAAGCCATCGGAAGTTCACTTTGGATCCCACTACTGCCACCAATCTGTTAAAAAACAAAATTTGACCAAGTAAATTTGAAGGTCTAATTGGCTTTGTTCAGGGATTCATGAATCAGTCAGTATCCTGTCCAGTAAATAGAAGGGCTCTCCAAGGGGTTGTACAAAATGGCAGGTTTTTAGGCAGAAGGAGGGTTGGGCAAGGATGTTATTAGCAAAAGACAAGAAAGAATTGTTTCAGGCCAGGTCATCATTTTGTGGGGGAAGGGAACAGCAGGGGTCTTATTATGCAGATTACCTCACTAAGTGCTGACCAGGAAATTTCGGATTGTCTACTTAAAGGTTCCATTCCTGGGAGAGGTTGGAATTGCAATTAAGTCTTGCTTTGCTCTTGTGGGGGCAAATGACTCCATTTGGACTTGTTATTTCTGGCTTTTAACAAAACCAGTAGTATTTTGTTACAGCAGCCCTAGCAGACTAATACATTTAAGGCCTATCTTCCTCCACTAGACTCTGAACTCCATAAGGACTGAGAATATGTCTATATTTCACCACCAAATTCTCAGTTCAATGTCTGGCTCCAAGCAGGAGGCAATAAGCCAATATATCTTTGTTTAATTCATGAGTTAATGAATAATTGAATAAATGAGGCAGGGTTATGTTCATTTCATGCTGAAAGCTCTCCCTCTTCCAGATTCTTCAATGCTCTTCTGTGAGATTAACAGCAGACATGTTGAGTAAATATTTATTTAGGGAAGGCAGGAACATCCCAGAAAACAAGAACCCAATAAGTGTCACATTCTAGACCATTGAAAGAGTCTGAAATGAGTGACTTCAATGCAGAAATATTGGGAGCTGAGGAGTGAGAATCCCACAAGGGGTGCTTAGTGGTCTGCTACCCTCCCATGCAGTGTGAGTACCCACAATAGCACAGTGTAGACATGCATGGGCACTATGCTACAGGAATCCCTCAGCTCCCCTCCAGGATCTTGGACTAAGGCCTCAGAACAGGAAATCCAAACCTGGCATTGGGTCCCAAGAAGATGCTATGGTTCCAAAGAACCACCTGCGTGAGTTCTAGGGTCAGACTTCCCATATTCCCAACACCAGGAGTCTCAGATTAGTCTTTTTTGGGGGGAGCTGTGGAGGGATGTGGACCATATTTAAAGTCTTTATTGAATTTGTTACAATATTGCTTCTGTTTTATGTTTTGTTCTTTTGGCCCAGAGGCATGTGGAATCTTAGCTCCCCAACCAGGGATCGAACCTGCACCCCCTGCATTGGAAGGTGAAGTCTTAACCACTGCACTGCCAGGGAAGTCCCTCAAGTTAGTGTTCAGGGGTCCCAGAAAGCCAGATGCTATCCAGGTGCTCATGAGAACTTTCTAGATTGGTGCAAATTGGCCCTCTTAGAAAAGTCTAATGGCCCCATGCAACGTACCTGGAGTTACAGGGCCTCTGGGAGTCCACACATGTCTTTGCCTGCGTAGAGACTATGTGGGTGCTGAATTGAGGGGCGAGAACTTCCTTAACCCTCCCCAACAGTATCTCTCTCCATTACTAGGTGGCTAAATGCCTAAAATCCTGTCACTCACCTCACTCCTTAGACGCAGCATTACTATACCTGGTTACTTTAAAAATATGAACCCTATGCCACCAATTGCTCTATATTTTCAGTCATTAACGTCTTACTCTGAATTAGTTCACCCACTGCTTCCTCCAGGTGAGATTGACCTGCGTTGGGTCAGAATGGGGGAAAGAGGGAAAAGGTATATATAGGGGAAACAGGTCTTGAATATAAATCCTGTCAACTTCACGGTTTTTCTAGGGCTCAGGCTCAGACCTTGACCACAGGCCCCTACATGCCTGGCTACTGCATGAGTCATGCACATGGTGATTTTGACTATTCCCATGGCAGCGAGCGAGGGGAATACCGGGTTGTGGCAGCTCTCTGGCTGTAGAAGGTAAGGAGGAGCAATAAAATGTCGATGTCGTTTCCTTTATTCTGAACAGTTGCTCCCTTTTCCCCATGGCCCATAAATGATTGATCCACCTAAACTGGAGAAGGTTTCTGCCTCCTGTAAAGTTTGATCCTGGAGGCGGATATTTTTTAATCTGGTAAGTGTCAGATAATTGGAAGGGTGGAGTCACACTGTAAACCCTTACACACCTTTGTCAGGACTTGTTTGGAAGCAAAGAACTGAAAGAAACAAGGGCAAGAGAAGAAGTGAACATTTTTGAAAGATCACTCAGCTCTAACACACCTTGGCTGGGTCTGGATAAAAAAAAGTGGGAACAGCAAACGTCTAGAAGAAAACGTCAGGGGAAGAAGGAGAGAGGGGGCATTTACTCAAAGTTGTTTCTGATTCCTTCAACACCTCAAGCTAGGTAAGTAATAGGAATTTGACTGTTTTCTCTTCCTGTGAGATTTTAATTTGAGGTTTGCCACTGAGAACTTCAATGTTTGTCAGAGAATCTGAGATGACATTATTTAGTTTCCAGTGTTATGGTTGAAGTGATTAATTGATCATAAATGATTACTTTGGCTTATGTGTTCTATTTTTAGGGTAGGTCTTTTAAAGGAACAACAAGAAAGTTTTGTCAGTGAAGAAAAAGGCCAGTTAAGATAAAGTGAGCTCCAGTGGCCAGATTTCTTTGGTATTGTTTTCAGTATTGTAAAAAGACTTGTGTTAAATTGTTTTATTTAGAATATGATGAGTTTATAACTCCTTCTCTCTCAATCAGTTTCTCTCTCCCCACCCTCCTCTACTTCCCCTCTCTCCCCTTGACAGCAGAGAGCAGCTCAGAGGTGAAGTTAAAGTGTAGTTGAGTTGGGGCTTCTAGAAGCAGCCCCTGAGAACTAAGAACCAAAGTGCTGCCCGGGTGTCTGTGCTGGCAGGTTCTGATAAAGCTCAAGGGGCTGGGTGGACACTGCTGTATATCACGCTTGACAATTACTGCCCCAATCTAAAGTAAAGTGGATTATCTGAAATGATATAATTAATCCAGGAACTTCCTGGAGGCAAACTTGGAACAAGAAAAAAAAAAATCTGTCTTACTTTTACTGGCCAATTTGGGCCAAAAGAAATTCTTTTTGGGGTGAGAATTACCAGTTTAGGTATCTCACTGGACCACATTAACTGGTAACTGACAAATTACCACTTTACTTTTTGAAGTGTAGGCAAAGCCTCTGGCACCTCACTTCTTTTGAGAAGCAGTCAATTAGTAGCCTTAAGAGTTGGATTTGTTCTGTTCATAAAATGTAGTGAGTGAGATTTTTTAAAGAAATTTATTTGGAAAGGAGAATTGTTTCTTCTTACACCCACATGCTTTCTCTTAGAGCTAAGGCACAGATCAAAGTCGGAACTAAACTAAAGCACATGTCCAGCCCCCCATGGAGCCCTTCCGAGAATCAGAGGGGGCTTGCTTTACTCTCAGCCCCTTCAAAACACTCACACAAATCTGATCAGAGTTTACATGGGGGCAGTTAAAGCAAGGAGTCCTGCTTCAGGCTTGGATAGAAACCCAGATTGGTGAAACCCATTTGACCTAAGGACTAACCACATTCTTAAATTATGCCTGACCAAAAGAAGTTTGCATCTGTCTGGTTTGGCTTATTTGCCATTGTTAGCGGAGGCAGGATTTAACCAAACATGGCTCGAAACAAGCGGCATGATCACAAAGCCAGGGCCCAAGCCCGCTCACCCCTGGGTTATGAAAACGGAGGATGCCAAATGCAGCAAGCTGGAGACCCGTTGCTGGGGAGGCATGGGGGTGGGGTGGCGTGGAGACAGAAGCCTCTGAAACAGTTAACTCTAGGGCATGGGTATTCATACCCCCTGCAAACTGCTTGCCCCTCCTCTGTTAACAGAGCAATAGCTAGTGGGTGGTTTTCCCACACTTTGGTTATTTCGTTGTTGTTTTGCTTTACAATGTAAAGTATGCAGAGATTGGAAAGTAGAAAAACACTTAGCTTCTCTATTCCCTTCTTTGTGTCAAAGACCAAGTGTTTCATGAGTTGTTACAATAAGAAGGTCAGTGAGATGGTTTTCTGTTGGTATCAGCGGTTTGTGCCTAGGTTACACCCCATCCTCAATGGAATAGTTTTAGGTGGATGTGACACCATTTAAATGAAGGGGAAAGGAAAAAACCTCATAAAAGTAGAAAAATGATTTTGAATTGTGTTTTCTTACATAAGAAAATGACACAGGATCACTTTTACATCTTCAAAAGAACATTAAGTATGAAATAGCCACAAAGCAGCCCCTTAGAACTATGGTTGGAAATTAACATAATTTTGGAATTAAGAACTTGAATGACCTGCTTATCCTCGGTTCTAGTTAAGTGGCTCAAACATCCAAGAAGTTTAAAATTATGCTACTTGACTGTGCTTCCATTAAGTAGTGCTTTTGGAGGAAGGTGTACGGATGAGCACCGCTGGAAGAGGCAGGCTCAGACACGTGCCTGGGCATGTAACTTTCCTTTCCCTTAAATTACACTTTTTAAAACTATTGGCACTTAAAATATTTGAAAAGGAAGTCCTGTGGGAAAACTAGAGGCCCCATGGGATGATCCCTGTCCAGATTTGTGCCTCAACCCATCGTTTTCCTTTGATAACTCACAGAAAGCTTCCTCCTACCTTTGGTTTAAAGGAATCCACCTCCCAAAACATCTCTGCCATTTCAGACTATCAATCTGGGAAAGAGCTTTGGCCAAGTCAGCAGAGCTCCGTCCTGTGTATTTCAGGCCCAAGAAATCATTGTGTTAAGGCCATGGGATGCAGCCATTTAGGGGCTGCAGGCTGAGAGAGAGGCAAGAACCAATCTACCTGCACCCACCTAGGGGGCCTTCTATCCCAGAGCACCAGTCAATGAAGAGCCCCCAGGCCCTGGAGGGGGGCATCTGATTTCTTAGCAGGCTGTCTCCTCACACCCTCTGGAAGTTAGGTAACTCTTGGCTTCTTGCTGCAAATCCTAAGGCTTCATCATTGGGACCTAAGAAAAAGATGGGGGATACCTAGAAATGTCTGTTATATCTCTGGGTACAGAAAGAGCAAGAAAACACTTGCCACTTTTGCTGCCTAGACGCTGAGACTCTTAAATGGAGTGGAGCTGTCTGCCTTGATGGCTACAAGTGGAAACAACCCAGCCAAACCCAAATTTATAGCTGCCGGCAGCAACTTTCATTAAAGGATCATAGTAAGCAATAACTTGTGGGAAGTTAAAGTTTCCACGGATTGTTATAAACAGTTCCTTTCAGGATAAGATTGCATATCAATTCAGGTGCCATCCTAGGTGGCTCCCCACCAGCAGCCAGGGGCGTTTGAACGTTTGATCTCCAAAATACCTCCTGCTTCACAGCTAATGACCAATTGGGGGGGGGGGGGAAAGGAGAGGGATTTCAGAGGTACCAAAGGCAATTAATGCTTAAACAAAGGATTTCAGAGAGCATGTCAGGTTGTAGGTAGGTTGGTGTGACATAAGTCATACAGGTAATAGCTGGAATGCAGACAGTCACAGGCTAAGTTTGGCCCTCTAATGAGGCTGGACTCCATTGTTAAATTGCTTATGGAGCCCCTGCTCTTTGGCTCTGGGAAACATACCTGCAAAGAACTGTGTCTTCTCAGATGCAGCCAGGAGTTTTTCCACGATGCCTCATTCCTTGCTGCATTTAAAAAACTCTGATGAGCAAAAAGTTGGCACATTCAATCAGGCCCTGATGCTAAGTGTGTGGATCTTGGTGAATTTCCCTGGGTAGTTGACCAGTTGGTCTTGTGCGGTCTTGATTTTCAGTGGGAAAGTCACCCAGGGCTGCACTTGGACTTCTGTCGGCCCTAGATAATTTTGCCTTTGTGGATGTCCTGCCTCCAGGAAAAAAACAAGCAATGACAACAACAACAACAAAAAAACAAAAAAACCTGCATTGAAAGAATATAATCCAGGTTGGATTGTGTTCATTTTTCCTTTCAATTATAAAAAGAAGTTCAAACATTTTTGTGGGTCCCTGAAAGTGTGACGGGGCTAGGCATTGTGCCCATTGCACCTAATTGATAAGTAGACCCTAAGGTCACCAGGCAGGAGAAAAAGACTAAAAGCGTTCAAGAAAGGGTTGTCCTGGGCAGAAGTAGCTTGCTCCAGAATTCTAGAATCCAATTTGAACTGCATCCAAAAAATAAACTAGGAGGAAGGGAAGGTTGGGGGGCTGGGAGGAAACCACAGGGAAAGCCAGATTTCAAGTCCCTGCAGAGCCTGAGACTGGGAACTACAGCCAAACGCACCCAGTTGGTCAGGGATCCTTGCCATGGTCTCCTGTGTGTTCAAGCCTGAATCACGCTCCTCCCCCACCCCCCAGCCCGGCCCCACCCCTTAAGTCAGCCTTGCCTCATCTCATCCAGGCTTCAGGACACAGCAGACAAGATCTCAATGATTCTTCTACCCAGAACACAGAGTAAGAGTGAAGGGAGAACATAGATGACATGTACAAATATTTTCCTATGTATTTCAATAGATTTTACACTGATTTTCTTCATGTTTTCACTACTTGTGTCTGTAAATAAGCATAGTAGGGCTGGTGTGTTACAAAGAGAAAGTTTCATGTTGTAAGAAGTGTAAAGTTCCACACAAGTATGACCATTATGATTTTTATCCTGATTTGAATCCATCAAACATCATTCTCACATCCGAACTCTAAATAATGAAGCATGAATGTCTTGTATTCGTAAAGCTCCATATAGAGCACTGAACATTATGGGATACATCAAAATGAATTAGTTGAAAGTACCATGTGCTTTGACAGATTTCCTTCAGCTATGTGTTACTTGGGCAAAAAGCGGAAGTTTTATAGTCAGGGCACCAGATCTTCTATGTAAGACCTTTAACATTCAGCAGGGGGCAGCCTGCTCAATTAGACCTTTAAAAAAAAACAGATCCCAATACAAAGGAATAGAATCCAAGGTGGAACTATTAAATTACTCTCTCACTGATACAAGAAGTGGGAATTACTCGTTAAAAAATATACACATGAAAGAATTATGCTTCGAATTCTAGGAATCAAGTTTTGAATTCAAGTTTGAATTCTAGGAATCAAATCACTATTATTCAACATAGTTTTGGAAGTCCTAGCCATGGCAATCAGAGAAGAAAAAGAAATAAAAGGAATCCAAATCGGAAAAGAAGAAGTAAAGCTGTCACTGTTTGCAGATGACATGATACTATACATAGAGAATCCTAAAGATGCCACCAGAAAACTCCTAGAGCTAATCAATGAATTTGGTGAAGTAGCAGGATACAAAATTAATGCACAGAAATCTCTTGCATTCCTATGCACTAATGATGAAAAATCTGAAAGAAATTAAGGAAACACTGCCATTTACCACTGCAACAAAAAAAATAAAATACCTAGGAATAAACCTACCTAAGGAGACAAAAGACCTGTATGCAGAAAACTATAAGACACTGATGAAAGAAATTAAAGATGATACAAACAGATGGAGAGATATACCATGTTCTTGGATTGGAAGAATCAATATTGTGAAAATGACTCTACTACCCAAAGCAATCTACAGATTCAATGCAATCCTTATCAAATTACCAATGGCATTTTCTACGGAACTAGAACAAAAAAATCTTAAAATTTGTATGGAGACACAGAAGACCCCGAATAGCCAAAGCAGTCTTGAGGGAAAAAAACGGAGTTGGAGGAATCAGACTCCCTGACTTCAGACTATACTACAAAGCTACAATAATCAAGACAATATGGTACTGGCACAAAAACAGAACTATAGATCAATGGAACAGGATAGAAAGCCCAGAGGAAAACCCACGCACCTATGGTCAACTAACCTATGACAAAGGAGGCAAGGATATACAATGGAGAAAAGACAGTCTCTTCAATAAGTGGTGCTGGGAAAACTGGACAGCTACATGTAAAAGAATGAAATTAGAACACTCCCTAACACCATACACAAAAATAAACTCAAAATGGATTAGAGACCTAAATGTAAGACTGGGCACTATAGAACTCTTAGAGGAAAACATAGGAAGAACACTCTTTGACATAAATCACAGCGAGATATTTTTTGATCCATCTCCTACAGTAATGGAAATAAAAACAAAAATAAATGGGACCTAATGAAACTTAAAAGCTTTTGCACAGCAAAGGAAACTACAAAGAAGACGAAAAGACAGCCCTCAGAATGGGAGAAAATATTTGCAAACGAATCAACGGGCAAAGGATTAATCTCCAAAATATATAAACAGCTCATGCAGCTCAATATTAAAAAAACAAATAACCCAATCCAAAAATGGGCAGAAGACCTAAATAGACATTTCTCCAAAGAAGATATACAGATGGCCGAGAAGCACATGAAAAGCTGCTCAACATCACTAATTATTAGAGAAATGCAAATCAAAACTACAATGAGGTATCACCTCACACCAGTTAGAATGGGCATCATCAGAAAATCTACAAACAACAAATGCTGGAGAGGGTGTGGAGAAAAGGGAACCCTCTTGCACTGTTGGTGGGAATGTAAATTGAGACAGCCACTATGGAGAACAGTATGGAGGTTCCTTAAAAAACTAAAAATAGAAGTACCATATGACCCAGCAATCCCACTACTGGGCATATACCCAGAGAAAACCATAATTCAAAAAGACACATGCACCCCAATGTTCATTGCAGCACTATTTACAATAGCCAGGTCATGGAAGCAACCTAAATGCCCATCGACAGACGAATGGATAAAGAAGGTGTGGTACATATATACAATGGAATATTACTCAGCCATAAAAAGGAATGAAATTGGGTCATTTGTAGAGAGGTGGATGGATCTAGAGACTGTCATAAAGAGTGAAGTAAGACAGAAAGAGAAAAACAAATATCGTATATTAATGCGTATATGTGGAACCTAGAAAGTGGTACAGATGAACCAGTTTGCAGAGCAGAAATTGAGACACAGAAGTAGAGAAAAAACGTACGGACACCAAGGGGGGAAAGCGGCAGGGGTGGGGGGTGGTGGTGGGATGAATTGGGCGATTGGGATTGACATGTATACACTGATGTGTATAAAATGGATGACTAATAAGAACCTGCTGTATAAATAAATTATTTAAATTTTAAAAAACAGAGGTTATGAATTTTTTATTGTTGTGGCTGGATTATGGGAACAGGGATATTCATTGTCCTATTCTCCCTGTTTGTATATATTTTCCATTATAAAAAGTTAAATAAAGTTGAAAGCAACTTAAATCTTTATCAGTGGGGAATGAGATAAATTATGGTGTCTCCATTCAATTAAAAAAAAAAAAAATCCCAATACAAAGGAGTAGAATCCAAGGTGGAACTATTAAATTACTCTCTCACTGATACAGGAAGTGGGAATGACTCTTGTTAAAAAAATATACACACGAAGGAATTATGCTTTGAATTCTAGGAATCAAGTTTTGGTTCTCAGCTTGAATAGTAGGGACCTACACTTATGAAAAGTGATGGTCATAGACATGGTTATTCATGGTTTCTGGCTTTTTCCGTAGGTGGCGATGGTATGGATGTAACCAAGAAGAACAAACGAGATGGCACTGAAGTCACTGAAAGAAGTAAGAGCATGATATGTGTCATTATAAAAGTAAAAAAATTTTTGGAAAGAGTAAATAATTTATTCCTAATTCTACCACAACTACTGTATCTTTTTTTCTATTTCTTATGTTTTTGTTTTTAGTTTTTTTCTTAGCTTTTTCTTTTTGCTTTTTTTTCCCACTGTATCATTTTAAATGTTTTCCTAAATAGACTATTTCTTCCTATAAGAAGTCTTTTGTTGATTTTTTTAACACACTTGTAATCAAAATGTGTTCTGCTTTTTCTTCAAAGATGAAAACCACCATTTCTATGTTACCGTTTTTATGACCAGCATTTTTAATGGTTTCATAATATCCTGTTGAATGAATTTGCAACAGCTTATTTAACCGTGTTCTTTTTTAGGGATACAGGGCAACAGAAATCCAAAAGAATAATATCCCCATTATTGCAGGGACAAAGTTGGAATCACACTGGTGTCACAGTTGCAGTCTACACTGAAAACTGAAAACAGACACATTTCTTTTGTGAAACTGCCCAACTAATAAACTCAGAGACATTTAAAATATCCCCTGAGCAGCTCTAACTCTTTCATTTATCCTGTGACTTTCATATATTGCCAATAAAAAATTCTGGCTCCACAGACTTGGAACTTTAGCTTAAGAAAGAATTTATTTTTATGTGTGATAGAATCCCAAAGGTCCACACAATGAGAGGTTTAGTGAAAGCTCAAGGACTATTATTCAAATCAAGCTGCCATTTTAGTCTGAAAACCATTTCCTTTTATGCATGGAATGCTGCTTCCGCTCCATTCATAACCCCATGTTGCTGCTAAGACAACCAAACTAATAGGAACACGCAGGGTGAAGAAGGAAAGGGTGAGGGGTGGGTGCAGTAAGACCGGTGTGGGATGCAGCAGTTGCCAGCAGCACAAAGTCATGCCCCACCATCTTCCTCATCCTTTTCTCCTTTCACCAACCATTCGTGCATACACAACACGCGTATGAATATGCTTGGGCGTGTGCATGAGAAGGGTGCTTTTAGAAACCAGCGACCTTAGCTAGATAGGTGCTCCTTGATGTCCAACCCAGAGGGAGGTAGTGGTTGGTGATGGTCACAGTTAGAGCACAGAATTGGCCCAGTTATGGTTTCGGGAATCTACTCACCTCCCCATGCTGCTGTAGAGGAGAGAGTGATTCAGGAAGGCAAGAGGTCTTTCTTCTAATTGGTGTTTTTAAAAAACACCAGAAGCTTTTGTGACCTCTGTAGACTCACCATCACTTGGAGTCTTCTCAATTTCGGGAGGCAAAGGGACTGGTTCTTCAGGTCTGTCTTGGATGTTCATTTGTCCAAGCACCAAATGTGACTTACCGACCCCCTTCCTTCCTATACCTCCTCACACTCAGGGGTGGCCCTGAAGATTTTAGAATGAATTATGATGTCCTAGAGACACCCCCAAATTCATAAAGAGGTTCAAGGTAATTATTCGCATCACAGTGTTATCAGCCAGGATGACATGCTGGCCTCAGCTGGACTGGGTGACCATTTAGAAGGGACAGTGCAGAGAAAGAGAGTGACTTGAGGGCCTGACCCTCCTTCAAAGGCAAATCCAGGCCTGGACTAGATATAATTGTTATATGAGAGACATTAATGCAAGACAACTCATTGTTCAAATCAGTGGGTAACTACTTTTGGTACCAAAGGGATATAAACCTATTTTCCAGGTACATTAAGCCCTATTGTTATTGCACCTATTTGCTTTTACAGTGGGTCAGATCAAATACCTTACAGCACAAGTGTGTAAAAGTCTATATTGAACCTAATTTAATGTGCCGAACCTATGAATGATGTGAGACCTTGCCAAAGTACAGAGATTTCAGTACATTACTTAAGATCTCATCTTTTCTTTGTCTTTTTCTAGTTATCACGGAAATGATAACTACAAGACTTACGTCCTTACCACCAAGTAAGTGACCATCTTGAGAGCTTTCTTCTCAGTAAGGCCTGTGTGAAGGGCTCCACATGTAACCTTTTCCACGGGTACTCACTCTCCCGTTGAGCAAGTCCAAAATATCTGAAATCTTTGTTTTTAAACAGCTGTATTGAAATTACCTTATATCCCACAAAATCCACCAGTTCAAAGTGTATAATTCAATGGTTGTTAGTGTATGTACAGAGTCATGCAGCCCCTTTGCAACAATCTAATTTTAGAACATTTCCATCACTCAGAAAAAACCTCCACGGCCATTAGCAGTCACTCCCATTCCCATTCCCTTCTCCCCAGCCCCTGAAAACCACAAATCTACTTTCTGTCTCTATACGTTTGCCTGATCTAGACACTAAAATTTCAGAAATCTTATCCAGCCTGGACCTGGGGTGGGAGGAGGGAACCACAGCCAGGCTTCTGTGTGAATCCACTTTTTTCTCGGAAGGTTGTTAGGGTTAGTGGATTCTATAATGGAGATCTGAGCCCTCAAACTAGCCCTGTACCTCTCGGGAAGCCTGGCTCAGTGTGGGGAGTGGGGAGATCCTTCCATCCACACACGAGGTTGGAGCATGATGGGATGCCAGGAGAAACACCAGCAACCCAGAGCTCTCACTCATCCCTCCAACACTTCCAGTGGCTGCCATGTCCAGGGTACCGACCAGGCATTCCAAAAAAGCAAGCCCAACCCAGGCCTTGGCCTCAAGGCGTCTTCATCACTTGCTGACTTTTCAAATATTTAAATTTTCCTAATCAGCAACCTGCTATGCTCCACCCAGGGAACTTTCTTTGTAAATTGGGTAGAATATTTGCTCTTGACATTTTTATCAAAAACAAACAAACCGAGAGCATGGCAGCATGTATCGTGCAGTGCAGGTGGGAAAGGGGCCCCAAACCAAGAGCCTCGTGGGTGAGAAGCCAGGGAAGGCTTCCGAGGGGCAGGGAACGAGGAAACCCTCTGTCCTGACTCCACTTGTAAATTGTCACCTGCTCCTCCTTTCCGCAGAAGGGGGCACCAGCAACGGCTATGCTAAAACAGGCTCTCTTGGTGGAGGGAGCCGGCAGGAGAAACAGAGCCTGATGCATGGCAGCAGCGGCTACATAAACTCAAGTAAGTGCCTGCTGGTGTGAGGGCTGGGGGAAGGGCAGATGGACAGGGAGAGAGAGAGTCCTGCATGGAGGGAGACCATTACCACTGTTTGTCACCCGTTCCAAATACCCCAAAGAGCTGTGTAAAGGACACACATCCCCCCAAAGGTGAGACTTTTGAATTATCCACATTTGAAGCCTGCTTAAAATGAAATCAGTTATCATTCTGTCCCCCAGTATAAATAACAATAATTAATTAAGAAGGCTTCCTGGGGAGTTGACTCCTTTCCCACTGAATTACTCTCTTTAAGCCATCTCTTTTAGAAAAGGGTGTGCATGTCTGAGGGTTTACAATTTGAATTAACAACAACAAAAGAAACTTAATGATTGAGTTACTGTGCTAAGGAAATCTGCTGACGTATGAACCCATACTTTGTGCGTTTCCACTGGGCAAGCATCCAACACAGGCCCAGTTGTTCCCAAAGAAACATTCTTTCATGGTAGCTTTCAAACTGAAACAAAACAAAGCAGGGAAACACACACACACACACACACACACACACACACACACACACACACACACACACACACACACACACACACACACACACACACACACACACACACACACACACACACACACACACACACACACACACACACACACACACACACACACACACACACACACACACACACTACCTCTGAAGCCATTTTTAAAATCTTGGAATGACACTAAAGAAAAGACCCAAGACAGGCAAACAGCTGGGCTGACCAAGTGCAGCGCCTGCCCTTACCTCTCGAGGAATACTTCCACGTGGGGTTGTATTCTGGTCTACCCAGCAGTGCGCTACGATTGCAGGCCAGGTCCCCAAGAAACATCCCGCTTCTCCATTTCCGTGCACTTTGGCCACAGACATAAAGGACCTCCCTACCTTCCAGTAGCAATAATTCCATCTCCCATTTCTGAGCAGCCGCGGGAATGCTGAGGTGGATCCTTTCGACGTGCTCTCCTGAAGTCCTCTAGCCCCTCCATAGGGCCCTCCTTTATTAGGAGCAGTCTGCGTGCACTTAGTGTAACCGTATGTCAATCTGTGTAGTGCTCTGAGGGTCTGTGCTTTTTCCCCTCTTGTAGGTGGGAGCACACGAGGCAATGCCTCTACCTCCAGTTACAGGAGGGCCCCTGGTGAGTTGGCCTCCACTCTGCCCAACTCACCAGGCTCGACCTTTGAGAGAAAAACTCACGTCACCCGCCATGGAACATACGAAGGTACCGGTCCCACAGACTTTGAGAGAGAACTACTCTCTTCCCTCAGTAACTTCTCTCATCCTTTGAAGACTGAAGCCTCGGCCACCTGTCTTCACCTGGGCCTTCCCACCTTTCTTTCCACTCTTGTTTCAGTTCTTTTATGGACTCGGGTTAGCTGGGGATTTTGTTGATTTATCCACCCCTCATTTATTCATTTATCCATTTAGTCACTTTTTCAACTGGTATTTTATCAGTTATCTACCAGGCGTTTAATGCCGTGCAGAATGCCTTGATGGATGCTTAAATGAATCAGACCTGGATCTTGTCTTCAAAGGGCCTAGAATCTAATAGACAAGTTAAGATGACAGATAAAGAAAACTATAATGTAAAGTAGAAGGGGATTATCATTTCCAGATGGGTCTTCAGGGGAGATGCTATGTGGGAGGTGGCATGTGAGCTGGGCCTTCATGATGTGTAAGACTTTTACCCGATGGAGAGCTTTTACCCGAGCAGCAGCACAGCGAAGACAGGAGCCCAGGGCTCAGGTAGCAAGCAGCAGTGGTACTTGTGTGAAGAGAGAGGGAAAGACTCGGATTCGGTGCTAGGCCAAGATGTTTGGGCTTTATTCTGCACACAATGAGGAGCCACAGAGATTTCTGAGCAAAAGCGTCCATCATATCTGTGGTCCCGGACTGGAACTCTGGTTGCCATGCTCAGGACGAATAGGGCGGGAAGAGGCTGAACACGGTGACAAGTTAGGAGGCGATCAGTAATCCGGGGAGGGGAACTTTGCCCGGGACTGCGGTGGTAGCAATGGGAGCGGACAGGAGGACCTGGAGTGAAAGGTGTTGCAGAGCTGGAATTGACAGGTTTGTCAATTATTCAATTTTGGAGGGAAGGGAGAAAAAGGAGTCAGTGATTCTACTGAGATTTCAGACACAGGTGGTTGGGTTCATTGTGGTGCCAACGACTGAAGCAGGGAAGCCAGGTGGAGGCCTCCCAGTGGATGAGTTCAGTTATTTTGTCCTAAAGTAGAGCTGCTGGCACAGCTTTCTGGTGGGGGTACCAAGCAGGCAGTGGGACACATAGGACTTGAACTAAGGGAAGAAGTCAAGGCAAGACACCCGGTTTGGGGTTATTCACAAAGAGTTGTTAGTAGAGGTTGGAAAACTGAAGGAGTTGGCCAAGGAAAGAGTTTAAAAGCAGAAGGGAGCATAGAAAGATAAAGTTGGGGGAAGATGGAGAAAGAAGAGCCCGATCACAGAAAGGAGGAGGAGTCAATGGCGATGCCATTGAAGTCACAGAGAGAGAGAGAGAGAGAGAGAGAGGAAGCTCATGATCAAGAAGGAGAAGGCGAGAGGAAGACATCTGGGTCCTGCTCCTAAGGTTACTGGAGTTCCTGGTGATCTGCAGAAGCAGTTTTAGTGGGAAATAGACAAGCCAGGCGGCAAATGGGTCTAAGAGTGAATGGATATGGGTACCAATGATGGAGAAGCAAGATTAAGGATGGGTAACCCAGTAAATGATTTTGACCCACGGCTGCCAGGGGTAGGGAGAGCCCCAAATCTAGGCCAGGTGGATGGGGTCACCACAGTGCTTCCTGCTGCTCTGCCGGCACGTGGGCTTGTCTCTTCATTTAACAAAGCCCACATCTGGAACGAGCTGCATGGAGTCAGAGAACCCCTGGTGCTGACAGCACGTTCATTTGATCAGAGCCGGGTCGCTGGCGTCAGCACCGCATAGGGCAAATGCAGTCGAGGACGTGAAAACAAAAAGGAAACGAAAACTTCCTGCTCTCCTTTGCTCAAACCTTGCCCCACCAAAGTAGATCAGTGACCAGAAGGAAGTGCCACAAGCACATCCACGGGGCGAATCATGTTTAAATCTGGCGCTGAACATCCAGGCTGCAGAGGTTCAGAAAGGACCCACTCTCTCGGAAGCTGTTTGGGCTTAAGGGGCCATTTGTACTAAGTGTTTCATCCTCTCTCCAGGGAGCTCCAGCGGCAACTCTTCCCCTGAGTACCCGCGGAAGGAATTCGGTATGTCCTGTCCTTCTTTTCTGAAGAAATGGTCAAACATGCCTGGCGGGGATGGAGGGGGAACATCATGAGTTAACATGATGAGTTAAGTGGATTCTTCTAGAGGAGTTTGACCTCTGCTGACCTCTTTTCCCTGCTCTTTATCCTGAAGCATCTCAAGGGGACTGTCAGCCACACTAGTTTGCTGTCATAAGTCTTTGCTCGTGAAATGGCAAGTTATTCATACAAGGCTCAGGCTTGGACAGATAAGCCCTCAGGCCAGGCAACAGTCATAGGATTTTTCCTTCCACAGGACCCACAGAGACCTCCCTGCACAGGGGAAGCAGGGCTTAGAATGCGCAAATGTCAAAATCCCAGCACCTCCTCCAAAGCAGTCTCAAAGGGACGCATTTTTAACCAAGTGAAACCCTAGGCTGTATCTTCACATGACCTTAAATCTTTAGTCCACATTCTTGGGTTCTCACTGTGCATATGAATTTATGATATGATCGTTGATTTTACAGTGATTATAATTTCATTTATTCATTTGCATACAGTGGGAAAACGAAGGCAGCCTCTAACAAAAGACCTGGAAAGGGAAAGACCTGGCAGTCTTTTGATACGTTTGATCAGTGTGGTCAGCCAGTCCCAATGGATCATGCGCCAAACAATTTCCTTAGTTAACACTAAGTGTGAGCCAACTTCACATTCATTTGCCAACTTAACACCCTAAATGCACTGAGGCTTACAAAACTTTCTCTGCCCTTTGGCCATGTGGGCGTCGTTTATTAAGCACCCACCATACATTAAGGCTTCTATCTGGATATAAATGCACTATGAAAACAACCTCCTCCTCCCACCCAGATAGGTCTTCCTCCACGTCACAGATATTCAGCATGCCACCTCTTATATATGCCTAACATTACTTTCTTTTGTTTCTCAGCCTCTTCTTCAACCAGAGGACGGAGCCAAACGCGAGGTGAGCTCTGTTGCTGGATTCAGTTCAGTTCATTCAACCAGTATTTTCTGAGCTGCTAACGTGTGTCCAGCTGTGAGCCAGGAAATGTGAGGTGTAAAGAATGAATAAGCCATGGCTTCTGCCCTCAAGGAGCCTGCAGCATCTGGGCACCTTCCGCTGGCTCCAAGAGGGTGGGAAGGGTAGATTTTGACAGCGACCTAGCAAGTACATGGAGTGGTTTGCGTTGCTGTGGATTGTCTGAAGGTGCTGGCGTCACATCTGGTTTCGCACCTAGTCTCCTGGGTGACTTTAACAAGATGTGCTGTAATTGCCTTCATGCAGCAAAAAAATGAGCACAAGCCCTTCTTTTTCATTGTTCCAGGGGACAAAGGGCTCCATGAGAGTTTTGCACTCTCCACAACTGCCTGTAGATAAGGCCCTAGGAGGGAATGTGTCCTGGAGAAAGCTGCCCTTGATATATCCGGTGAGGGTGGCAAGGAACGTGTGAGGGCTGTATTGAAGGCAGAATTCTTCACAGGCCCTGGGAGTTCTCAATGACCAGTCTAAACTTCCCAGGGGCCTGGTTGTATCGGTAACTGGAAAGTTAGGCACATACCGACCACCTACAACTTTAGGCTGATAGTCCGATAGATGCCCATACTCCACCTGAAGCTAATAATGTTAAATCGCCCACTTTCTGCCCTAAAGAGTCCAGAATGGCTAAGGAAACACTACAGGCTTTAGAATTGTCTTGCTATTGCTTGAGAAACCCTGGAGGCAGGAGAGCGGCTTGGTTCTGGCAATGCGGAGTGGGCCCTGTGAAAGGGGCTGGTTATTGCCGATTGTGATGGAGTCTCGGGGCTCAGCCTGGCGTTTCTGCTCCAGGCGCCTGGGTGGGCAGGCTGGGGGGTGGGGAGAAGACACCTCTTTCTAAGCACTCTTTCTGGACACACCTAGCTTTTCTGTTCCCAGGACACAGATTGCAGAGCAGCCCAAAGATAATCTGCCGCTCAGAGCTCAGTGTCAGGCACTGTGAGCCAAGCTCCTTCATTCACAGCTTCTCCATCTCTCCCCTGTACAGAGAGCGAGATCCGAGTTCGACTGCAGAGTGCATCCCCGTCTACCCGATGTAAGTGCTCAGGTCTTGGGAAGGATCCAGGAATCCAGGGCTACTGCTGTGTGTGTGCGCACGTGCACGTGTGTGTGTGCAGTCACTCCATCATAAGTGACAGGTCTAAGGCCTTCTGTGACGGGGACTCCAGGCTGGGTGCAGGGGGTGAGGAGCTGAGTCAGTCATGGTCCCTGATGCTTCACAGTTCACAGCCTAACGGGAGACAGTAAACCTACCAACCGTGACAGCTCAGGGAGCTGAGGGAGTGGGGGCCAGAGGAGTCTTCCCGGGTTAGTCAGTCACTTGAAGGGAGACTGAAGGGTGGGTCAGGTAGACTCAGCAAGATGGAAGGGCAGAGACATGGAGGAAGGTTCGGTGCGACTGAAGGAAAAGGAGCAGGAGGGGATGCAGTGGGGCTGGTGAAGCTTAGAGAAGGCTCAGAAGTAGAGTGTGAGAGTTTGAACTTGATCTCGAATGTCAAGGATTTCCCAGTCTCTGTCTGTTGACTGTGTTGGACTCCTGTTGTTTGCCATTTTGAAATGAGCCCAAGTGGGCAAGAGCCAAGTACGAAGACTAGGAGGAGAAAGATCTGGGTCGAGTGGCTCAGCAATCAGAGACTGGGACTTGCCCAAAGAGCTCAGGGCCTGGGCTTGACTCCAGGCCTGACGCTGTCTCACCTGAGTCCTTCCAGGCTCGGGGTGCTGAGCACAAAGGATGGAGCTCTCGGGAGAGGGGCTGCCTGGGCAGTCCTCCAGCCATGTTGTCTGAAGATGTCCTGTGCGTTGCCCTGGCACAACGCCTCCCTCCTCTCTGTTTGCCACCTCAGGAGGCACGGGGTACTCACTCCACTGAATCACCTCGCTACAGATTATATCAGCCGGAGGGTCTTGAAATTAACCCACAGGAAAGCAGTGTAATATCTAAGAGTTATGGGCCACAAATTCCTTTTGACACGACAGAGCATACAAGGTCAGGGGCCCAACGCCTGAGGCATCCTGTACCTGGGATGAGACCGCTGTTGAAGCATTTATTTCAAGGGGTCTGGTGCTCCAGCTGTCCTGGGCGTAAATGTTCCAGGATGACAGTGTCTTCCAGCCACGGAATCTTCCCTGTGGTGTCTGATGAGGTCTAATTAGGAAATATGTACTGAGAACTTTGACCTCCTTGTAGAGGCACTGTATTTATGTGGCCACTAATATTACAAAATGCCAGGTTAATCAGTGCTATGAATTGACAAAAGGCAAAAATTATAAGGCTAACCAAAAATGTCCCGGCGGGTGAAGTGGATGCTTCGTCCTCCCTAGTATTCAGAGTGCCGCGAATGTTCCTCCCACTGCAGTTGGACTCAGGAAGGAATCCTGGGCCTGATGAAAAAGTGGAGGATTCCTTTACAGGGACGGAATTGGATGACGTCAAGCGTTTGCTCAAGGGAAGCCGATCAGCAAGCGTGAGCCCCACCCGGAATTCCTCTAACACACTCCCCATCCCCAAGAAAGGCACCGTGGAGACCAAAGTGGTGACAGCGAGCTCCCAGTCAGGTAAGCCCCACAGCCCCGAGCTGCTGTGGAAGGAAGGGAACAAGGTGGCAGATGTGTCCAGGCAGGCCTTTCAGGCTGTAGCAGAGACTTCACAAAACCCTGAGCATTGCTCTTCCTGCAGCGTGAAAATGTGGGCTGCACCCTTCTCACCCCGGTCTGGTCAACCATTCTATGTGCTGGCTGTAGTCTGGCTCTAGATCCTAGAGACTCTCTCCCAAGAGATTCTTGACATGTCCTGGGAATGTGGTGGCCAGATTCCCTGAATGAAGACTATCGGGGAAAGTTGTAGTGTTTTCTATCATTCACTCATTCATCCAATGAACATTTATTATGTGCCAAGCACCGGGCACTGAGGAAAGGAAATGAGCAAGATAGACACGGCCACTGCCCTCATGGATGTGAGGGCCTCTGGGGGAAGTCAAGCAGGATGAGTGTAGTTCAGCATTCATATATCACGTGCCTACCAAGGGCAAGGTCTCTGGGGGGAGATGAGGAAAGAAGCCAGTTCTGCTATGAGGTGAAGCTTTCCTCTCATTCACTACTGAAGAAAAACCGTCTTGAGATAGTGATCTTGTGTTTTGCAACGTAGAACCAAAACCTCAGGGTACTTTGTGACCTGAGTGGCTGACTCCCTCTCAGATAAGAAATAGGCAGAATTGACTTCAGACTTGAAGAAGCACCCATAGCCCCTCTTGGGGGCACAGTGCCCCTTGGGTCTGGTTGGCACAAGGGAATGTTTAAGGAGGGTTCAACCAGAGAAGGCTGCCACCCGTGCAGCGTGGCCTTGGGACCGAGGGCTTCCCTACCTGTGCTGCTGTCTGCCTGGAATTCTACTGTAAGGGAGTCACGGGTCCACGGCATCTTTGAAGGTGGAGTCAGCAACAGAGGGAGGGAGAGACTGTTGGTGGGAACAGTACAGCAGGAGGTGGTGAAGGGGGCTTAGCAGGAGAAATGGGTGGACCGCAGAGCAAAATTTACCTACCTCAGATTTCACCAAGAGCCAACAAGAATTTCTAACCCAAGAGATCAGGTTTTCACCAGCTCTGAGATTTCAAACAGAAGTGAGATGACCAACTGCCCCAGTTCACCCCAGACTGAGGGGGTTGCCAGGGCATGGGATCTTCAGGGCTAAAACCAGGAAAGTCCTGGCAAACCAAGCCCACTGGTTCCCCCCAGTACACAGGGGGTTTGTCTCTCATTGGGGTGTGATCGGGCATGTCTGTTTCCAGTGTCCGGCACCTATGACACAACCAACCTGGACGCCAACCTTCCCTCCCACATGTGGTCCTCCACACTGCCGGCAGGGTCCTCTATGGGCACCTATCACAACAACGTCACAGCCCAGAGCTCATCCCTCCTCAACACCAACGCCTATTCTGCAGGATCAGGTACGTGGCTCGCAGTGCACATGCCCTCCCAGTCCTAAACCCTCCACACCTTACGATGGAGCTGATTGACCCCTCCAGCATTTGCTATCCCCAAGGCTTCTTAGAGGGGCTTTCTGTGGCCAAGCATCCCAAGATTTTTCCACTGGAACTTCAATTCAATTCAACTTCTGTGGCATTTCCTCCAGTGGGTCCCCTATGGAAAGGACTACATGGTACAGTGTATCCAAAAAAAAAACTGTAATGGGAAAGAACATGAAAACAAATGTAAGGAACCTAGTTTCACTCCATGTGGATTAACTGTGTGACCTTAAGAGGTCATTTAACTTCTCTGGGCTTAAAGTGCCTTCTCTGTAAAATGGTCACTAACAAGAGGGGCTTGGCTGGAATTGATGTCCACTCAAACCCCACCAACCTGTGACCGCCCATTGGCTGTTATGACCCAAGGCACACCACAGACTACTGGTTGGTTCCGTGCTGCAAAGCAAGAGCCCAGGTTTTTCCTAAAAACAGAAATGTAACACAATGCAATGTTGGCATTTCTTCCGGTGCTTCTTTGCCCCTGTTCTGTGTGGACATCCTCTCACCAGCCTTCCTCTTCCCCCGCAGTCTTTGGAGTTCCAAATAACATGGCCTCCTGCTCCCCAACTCTGCAGACTGGAACCAGCACCAGCTCCTCAGGTCAGTGCTTGCCAGCTTGAAAAAAATAGGGATGCTCTTGCCTAGTGAGGAAAATGGAGTGGTCTGTAGGGAGGATGTTCTTCCTGACCAAGAGCTCGAGGAATTCCTCCACGCCCATGGCAACATGGAATCAGCAGCCAAGGAGCTGCGTCAGAAGGCACAGAGCCTGCCCTCCATAGGAGACACGGCTCAGTCCCCAAGAGGGAAAAGGCTAAGGGGGAGGGTGCCGGAGACCACACTTACGTGCTTATTCTGCTCTGGTCCCCTTACTTAATGGGAGAGGTGGAGAGATGGAAATAAAGGGGCCAAGTGAGGCAGAGCTCAGGACATTTTCAGGTGGAAAGCATTGTTAATTCAGAAAGAGCTTAACTTCACATCTTTTTATAAATATCGCAGTTCCTTGGGGGCTCAATAATGTTACTGCTTAACGTCCAAGGCAAACATATGATCATTTTAAGGAAGTATGTATTCACTCTACTTCCACATACATCGTAATAGCCTATATGTAAATAAGTTATCCGCCCACATCTTTTGTTAAAGCAATCTGCCTCCTCTCTGTGATATCATGACTAATGAATACGGTGATGTGGGCCTTCCTTATTTCCTTGGCTGGTATTCTTGGCTTCTGATTTTAACACCTCCAATTGACTAGAGTCCCACAAGCCCAGAAGACACCAGGTTCATGCTTTGTTCCTCCTGCCTTTGCTATTCAATCAATACTTTGCAAAGTCCTGACTGAGGAGGGCAGGCTGATGTTGGATCCATGATCTTGTGCCCCAAACTCTAGACAGGATGGAATAAGAGAAGCTGTTACCTGGGGAGGAATGAGCTTCTGCACGTTGTTAAAAACAAATAACCAGCCTTTGAAATCATAATGGGGACGAGGGGAGTTTTGTGTGTTTGAGCCAAGAAAAGAAAGGAGGAAAACTAGGGTCCTGCTTAGTCAGTGCTTCTTAGCCTCCATCGTTTCTGTATCCACAGTTCCCACACTGTGCACCAAGGCACCCAAGGGTCCTGCAGGGAAGGGAACCCCTGGGATATTTTAAAATTTTGAGGCATACAACAACAGACCCTATGCAAACTACCGCTATTAAGTTTTGTGGCCCTAACTACTCAATAAATGGAGCTTAGTAACTTTTGCCTGGGGTAGGGAGGTGGGGTATTAAAAAATTGCCGTGTCAGTGAGAGTGTGGGAACTGAGAATGTCTGGGATCTCTGTCATATGCAAAGGCATTACTTGTGAAAGTGGTTTGGGGGGCTCCTGGGGCTGGCTGCCTTAACCTGGGGGGCCTCATCTATGTACCTGCACTCACCTGTCCTCAATTCCTCTCACAGTGTTTGGCATGCAGAACAATCTGGCCCCCAGTTCACCCGCCCTGTCCCATGGCATGGCCACCACCTCCACAGGTCCGTAACTGGGGTTTGGAGCCTAGGGACTGGGAAATAACGCCTCTTTGCAGCTATAACTCACAATAGCCCTTTTCAACAACGGAATTAGAGGGGCCAAAATGTCCCTAAAAATCAATTGACCTTTCCCACCAAAGAAACAACCCTCCACACCTCGACCCAGAGATGCCAACCTCAATCATGTGCTGGCTCAGACATGAGTGGGAGCCTGTGCTGGGGGTGTCTCCTATATATCCCCATGTCTCACTGCTGTCCTTGACAGCCCACTGTCACTGCAAATCAATCATCTGGCTGACTTTATAGTGCACCTGGGTGGGGGGGTGGTGGACAGAAAAGGTGCGAGCCTCAGCCTTTGCACTCAACTTGCTTACTGTTAAGTTGGAGTAGAAAGTCTAATACACATGAAACATCTGGGGGATCCTGTTAGCATGAATCAAGCTGCGCAGAGCAGGTGTTAGCTGAAGGAATTCAGAAGGGAAGGAGATGTGGGAGGGTCTGGGAGGACTTCACGGGGGAGGTGGACTTTGGAATGGTCCTCCAAGGATGGGGATTATATCACAGAAGTTTTCACCTAAACTCACTGCTGCTCCCAAGGCGAGAGAGAGTTGATTCCGTTATTCATTATTATTCTGTTCATTATTATCAGGTTGGCCAAAAGTTCGTCTGGGATGCTACCGAATACCCGAACGAACTTTTTGGCCAACCCAATATCTTCCTCTCACCTGGGGAGGATGCCTGTCTGCCAGGGTGGGTCAGGCTGCTTCCACCCAGCGTGGAGCTGCCCTTCTATGCTGGCTCTGCTCATTCATAGGTTCCTCTCTTGCAGCGTATGGTGTGAAGAAAAACATGCCCCAGAGCCCTGCCGTTGTGAGCACTGGGGTGTCCACCTCCACGGGTGAGTGCTGTCCCCAGCTGCTGGGGGCAGGCTGGCACACAGGAAGAGTTGTTCCTGAGTGACACATGGCAGGAGGGGACATAACCCATTGGTGGTCTGAGGTCTGCAAATGGGACTCACCCCAAGGGCCTCTTGGTTGTTTCCAGGAGTGGGCAGGTGGGTATGCCCCTTACCTTACCTTGGCCTTCCTGTCCCAGGGGGCCAGGAAGCTCCACACCTGCCCAGGGTCAGGCACTCACACCCCAGCCCCCACCCTTGTTGGAAGCCCCTGGCCTGGTTACTGGTTACCCATCACAAGGGCCAGGGCGCCCCCCAGAAGCTGCTGCACCCTCCCTAGTTCCCGTGGAATCTATCAACTTAGGCTGCCACGAGTCATGTGTCCATCTCTTCCGTTGCTCTGATCCTGGTGCGTTTCCCTCCATTCAACAATTCATTCATTCAAAAACTGTTTACTGAGCACCTGCTTTGTGTGAGACTGTGTTCTGAGTTCCCGGATTACACACATAGAAAAGGAGGCTAGATTCCTGCCCTCACCAGGCTGACAGTTCCAGTGGAGGACGCAGATAACAAGCAAGTGGAAAAAGTATACAAGATAATTACAGGAAATGACACATAACTGAAGGGCCGACATAATGAGGTGGTAGAGACAGGCGTGTATGTACGCTGGACGGAGTGGTCAGGAAAAGTGCCCCCAGGCTGCAAACACTTGAGACCTGCAGTTAGAAATGAACTCACCCAGTTAATTAAAGAAAGGCCTGCCTGACACAGCAACTTTTTGACCATTCACTGAAGACCCTGTAATGTTCAGGTGGGGGGCAGCCCCTCAGGCCAGCCCCCAGCACTTCTGACATTGACCCGACCTCCTGATGGCCAGGCCCAGCTAGGCAGGGGAGGGTGTCTCTGGTCCCCAAGACGCTTCTTAGTAACCACGGCGAGCAAGAGCAGGAGACCCTCCGACACACCCACTAACCCTTTCTTTTCCTCCACCCTCCTTCTCTTCCTCTTCTCCTTCTTCTGGTCATTTCTTCCCTCTTCCTCTCCCTCCACATTTACCGTCCCCCTCACCCACTTCTTTCCTCTCCAGCCAGCACCACAAGTGTCCAGAACGATGACCTCTTGCACAAGGACTGTAAATTCCTGATCCTGGAGAAAGACAACACACCTGCCAAGAAGGAGATGGAGCTGCTGATCATGACCAAGGACAGCGGGAAGGTCTTCACCGCCTCCCCCGCCAGTGTCACTGCAAGTACGTGGGAGCCCACGAGACTTGGGTTTTGGAAGAAAGACAAACAGCGTAGACAAATGTCCTAGCAAGATGGTTTGAGACATTTGGATGATGAAACCACAGTCATCCCATTCAAATGGAAAATGTCTGCCAAATAGGGTGTCCCAGGGTCTGCCTTGAATGCAGACAAGTCAGGGAAGTTCCAGCAAAGAGCTCCCAGAGGGTCTTTGGGCAATAATAAGTCTCCTAACCACAGGCCCAGACTGGGGGGATTAACCCCGGGAAAGCAGGCCCTCTTCCTACCAGGCTAACTTCTACCTCCACAAGCGGGAAAGGATGTGGGGTGGCGGGAGCAGGGAGAGAATATCCGGGATCATCATGGGTTGTGTGCACAGCTTCTTTTTCAGAGGACACCCTAAAAAAGGAAAAGCAAGCTGCATACACCACTGACACCTACCTAATGTCAGAAGCTAATGGTAAGAGCAAATCTGATTGCTGTCCATGTTGACTTCGGCCAGTCCATCTGCCATTGATTTGTCTCCCAAGACCTCAGTACTCTGAGTGTGGTCCTGGACCAGCAGCATCTGTGAGACCTGGGAGCGCGTTAGAAATGCAGAGTCCTGGGCCCTAGCCCAGACCTGCTGTGTTGGAGGCTGCATTTTAACAAGCTCCCCTGTTGATTCACGTGTGCTGATTATAGAAGCAAAGTCTTCTCATGGTACATCTAAAGTCCACAGTGGTATTGTTTTGTCACCTTACTTGTCCTCCATAATTTTCAGAACTAATAGAAAAAGGCTTTTCAAAGCACTTGCTGGCTTTATTTTTTTTCTTCCCAAATACCTGGATTCTGTCTTGGATAACCACATTTCTTCACTGCTCTGGTTCCTATGAATCTCTCCAAATCACTGATTTTAAGGAGGTCAGTAAAGGAAGAGAAAAGTTAAGTCACAGAACATCTTTTTAAAAATGCAAATGACATCAGTTACAATCCTCTCAAGGTCAGAAGCCAGGTCTTCTAAGTTAGCAGTTCCTTACATTTTAGGGGTGGAGGTGGGGTTTGGAGCCAAAAGATCCTTTTCAGAATCTGGTGAAAGCTATAAACAGTTTTCCCAGAAAATTCCACACATGCCCACAAACTCAATGGTCAAATAGCCTCCAGGACTCATGATCAGCCCTCCTCCAAGCCCATCTTTGCCTTTCTGTTCCCTCCACCCCAGGTTAGGAACCTGTGTGCAGTCTTGTAACCAGGAAATCAAGAGTCATTTCTCACAGGCACATTTATTATTTGAATGCCATGGTCATTCCTAACACGGTCCTCCAAAAAATGTCTCGGGCTTTAGAGGTTGAAGGTCACAAGAAGGTTATGACGCTGTGCTTTTTCCCACTGTGACTTGTTTGCCAAGCCATGTCTTCAACAAGGTGATTATTGCAAATATGAGATCTGTGAGGACTTAGGTAATGGATGTTCCTGCACCTGCCTGTGGCTGTTCCACAAGGTCCCTGGGGGCACATCTACGTCAAGCCCTGTCCCAAGTCCACGCACAGGCTGGACTGGACTGTGGGCTCCTGCAGTTGAAAGGCTCAGTCAAAACATGTGTTCTCGGTGTTTGTATTTCAGGAGACGTGAAGACCGTGTCCGCAAAGGGCAAGGCCGCCTCTGCAGGTGAGTAAGACCTGGGTCCTGCAGTGACTGGAGCGGAAAGGGCTGGTTATGGTGAATGGAATAGATAACGGCCCCCTAGCCTGGAGCCAGGGCATGCATGAGCCACCCAACTCTACAGATCTTCCCCAAAAGCCTTCAATGGGAGCGGGGTGGAGGGCGGGAGAGGGGCTGGCTGGGGGCTGGAGCAGGGCTGCAGAAGGAGCTTAGCTCAGGAGATGTGCTCATGGGCCACACTGCCCCTGCTGGGTGCCCATGGTCTGCCCTTAGCTGCAGAGTCTGCCAACATGGCAGGAGCAGCACAGCAGGGCTACTGTTGTGTCTTACAAACCACTCCCCTCCCCCCCCCCGCCCACACGGGCTGCAAGGTGACCCTAAGACCACACACTTCTGCAGTCCTTTACACTTTCCTCACTTGCTCCCATAATCTTGTGAGAGAAGCCGATCAAGGGGTATCAGCCCATTTTAGATACTAAAAACTAAAAACACTGTCACTGAAAATAAAAAATAAATTAATAAAAATAAAAAGCTTCCTGACCACCCCTTACGAGCTGAGTGTAGTTCTAGGCACTGTGGGGACTACAAAGAAAGAGCTGCATGAACTGAGACATGAAGATGGGAATTATTCAGCTTTGGGCATAATAAAATGCAGGAGGTTGTAGCAGATCCACATTCATAACCAAGAATTTTAAGCCTGGTCGTATCTGCTACATCCTCTGCTAATTACTCTACATGCCTTATCTCATTTCATTCAACATCCATCTCATGAAGAAAGGTCAGCTTTGAACTCTATTTTATAAAAAGTGAAACAGAGAGGTTAAGTGACTTTCTCTGGGTCACACAGCTCAAGGCCAGGATCGTCAGACCTCCGCTCTTCGCCAGCCACAGCCCTGTGTTTTTTCCAGGAGCCACACAGGAACCTGAAAGCCCCACTCACATTCACTCAGGCCCACAGGAAGGCACCAAAAGTTTGAGAATTTGGAGGGAAGAGGGCAAGAGCTGCCTGCATTCACCTTACCCTTGCCCTCTCTTCCACAGACTTCTACGGCTACAACCGCCACCGTGGGGGCGGCAGTAGCAGCGGCAGGGGCACTGGCAGCGGGGTCTCCCGTGGAGGCGGCAAGGGCTCGTGGGGGGTGGCGCCAGCCTGGTGCCCCTGCGGCTCCTGCTGCAGCTGGTGGAAGTGGCTGCTGGGGCTGCTCCTCACCTGGTTGCTGCTCCTCGGGCTGCTCTTTGGCCTCATCGCTCTGGGTATGTGGTGACGGCAGCCCCGCTGCCTCTTCCGAAGGGCAAGAATCGGCGAGTGTCCCGAGTGTCAGGGGCCAAGGGTCCCGAGATCATGGGTGCAGACCCCATGTTACTGCAGATGAGAAAACTGGGCCTCCAGGAGGCATCTGGCCAAGGTCCCAGGGCTGCTCCGTGGCTGAGCTGGGACTCTAAGGCAGCTCCTCGGTCCTGGCCCCAGGCCCCAACCCCGTGGCATCCTGCTCTAAGCATCTGGCTGCCCTTAATAATCAGGCCAGACCTTTCATAGCCTCTTTACTTTCCACGTTCTGTTGGCTCTCACACCAGCTCCCTGGGAGAGAGAGGGCCAGCTCTGTGACCGTCTCAGATGATGGCCAGGCGTCTTCAAGGCTCGGTTCCGAATTTGAGTAGCTCATCCTGCTGGTAGCCACGACAGACTGTCTCCCCCAAAATATTCCAGCAAAATGTCCCCATGGCATGAAGAAGCTGCCACGGACTCCAGAGCCCCCTTTTCAGGCTCCCCTGGAAGCTTGGAAGGCACTGGCTCGGGGGCCCCTGTGCTGACACTGCCTGCATGTGTCCATTTCAGCCGAGGAGGTGAGGAACCTGAAAGCACGTGTGGACGAGCTGGAGAAGGTCAGGAGCAGCGTGCTGCTTTACAACGAGAAGATGGAGAGGAGCAGCCAGGACTCTGTGCCGGGTGTTGCATCGAGGCTGGGGGAAGGTGTCGGGAAATCTGGGCTTGATGGCTACAGTCAAGAAGACCTCTGGCAATTCATGAGGGGCAAGCTGATGGCAGAACAGGAAAACGGTGAGCACATCGCAAGGCAAAGGGCCAGTGGCTCCCAGTCCCGGCTCCTGTGTGTGGAGTGGTACCCATTTAGGGCACTCTCAAGCTCCCCTCATTCAGCCCTCTTGACAGCCCTGGGAGGAGGGGAGGACCCGTATTGCTATCCTGTTTTACAGCTAGTAAAACTCAGACCTGGGGAGAATTGCCCATGATCAAGATCACACAACCTGCATACTTTAGAATCAGATTGCTAGTCCTAGCCTCTGTTTCTTCCTACTGTACCACGGTGATCCCCTTCAAATGTGTGTGCGCGTGTGTGTATGTGTGTGTGACACAGAAGATGTGCAGCTAACTCAGGCTTTGCTGTCTCTTGTAGGAAATCTCCGAGGAAGCCCTGGCCCTAAAGGTATCACAGTGGATGGAGCCCTTTCCCTGCTCTCATTTCCTGCACTTGGAGCTGGGTTTTCTGGGAGGACTGGAAAACTTCTCTTTTTTCCAAATTGAAGGATGAGCAGTGGAAAGATCTAACAGAATCTGTTGGGAGGGTTGAGAATTGGTTCTATAGTCAGAATATCTTAGAACGAGAAGGGAACTAAGGCATCATCTAAGAGAGGCCGAGTGAAGTGCCCAAGAGACGCAGACGGAGACCGCGAGGAAGCTACCCCACACGCCAGCTCACCTTGGAATGCCATTTACATGCTGTCAACGGGCCTTAAGATACTAGGAGAGAATGGCCCTTGGGTTCTCACCCCAGCTCACAGTTTTCATGTCTTTCTGATTTTAGGTGACATGGGAAGTCAAGGCCCTAAAGGTAAACAAAACCTGGAAAACTTTACCTTCAATATTAGTGAGGGTTGACAGTTTGAAGCAATCAGCAAGTGTCAGAAAATGCACCTCCCACTCCCCTGGCCATCTCCCCTTGTGGTCGGACCGTGAATTGCAGAGCAGCCTTCACACCCTCGGGCTTTTGGGACCCGGGGGCTTGATGACGGAGCAAGGCCACATCTCTGGGGCAGCACTGTCGCTGGCCCCTTCTCAGGGATTCCCACGCCAGGGACCCTGAGGAGGCCTGCGCCCAGGGCCTGCATCTCCCCCAGCTGCAAAGGGCAGCCTGAGGGCCTGCTACTGCACAACCCCCCGGGGAGATTTCGAGAAATACAGATTCCTGGGCCCTGCCAGGAATCAGATGCTCTGGGGACGGACCCCCTCCCCCCAGGTTAATTTTGATGAACCAGGTCAGGAATCACCGATCCAGGTGAGCAGCCTGCTCTCAGGGGTTTTAGCCCAGGGAGGCTGGGAATAAAAGCCACCAGTCAGGAATGGAGCTCCTGGGTGGGGGGGGAGTTCAGTAGGAGCACCACCACTTGCCTTCAGGGGAAGAGGGGCGTCTGGCAGGGAGACAGGACATAGTCAAAGGAAAAGGCGCCCCTCAGTGTTGGTTAGCTGGGGGACAGTCACCTGCTAACTTGGGTGGCACAGTGTCGCTGTAGGAAACTGATATATGTCCTCAGAAAAGTGGTCTGACAATCACTGGGACAGGCCTAGGGGTGGGAGGAAGAGCTTTCCAATCCCAGTGACCACAGAAGTGCCCCTCGATCTAGCTGAGTGGGATTCTCAAGATTCGGGGTATGTGGGAATTGCTGGAAGATTCTGGGCCCTACTGCCAGGGCCTCTGATGAGCAGGTGTGAGTGGGGCCGTGAGCCTGTGGCCTGGATCAGCCCGGGTGGTTCTGAGGCCAGGGGTGCACAGACCATTCTGAGAATCACTATTGGGGATGACAGGGTCGCCCCTCTCTCCTTCCCAGGAGATCCCGGTGCAGGAATTGGGGTTCCTCCACTTGGTGGCCCTCAACTTCAGGATTCCCTGCCCCGACACGTACACCCTGGGTCACCGCCTCAGCCCCCCTTCCTCAAGGCTCTAGCTTGCAGGTCCCACACCCCTCCTGACCGTAATATAGGATGCCCAGTCAAATGTGAATTACATATAAACACTAAATCTCTTGTCACTGTAACTAAAAGTTTATTCAATGTTTATCTGCAATTCAAACTTAACTGAGAGTACCATATTTTTACTTGCTAAATTTGGCGATCCTACCTGAATTCCACTGGTGGCTCCTTTAGGTGATGGGCCTGAGTTCTCTGGCTGACTTTTTTCTCTCTGTTCCCACAGGAGATCGAGGGTTCCCTGGGACTCCAGGTGCGTAGCCTCTGATGATTCTGCTGGGGTCGCAGGCTGCCCGGTCCTTGCTCCTGGGGTTTGGGGGGAAGGCAGGGCTGAACTATTCTTGTGTGTCCACAGGTATCCCTGGGCCCTTGGGCCACCAAGGTCCAGAGGGACCAAAGGGACAAAAAGGCAGCGTGGGTAAGAACCGCTTTTCTGTTCACTTATTCCCTCATTCATTCATTCATTCATTCATTCAGTAAATGTTCGTTAAGTGCCTGCTGTGTGCCAGACCCTGTTTTAGGTGCTGGGGAGATGTGGTGAACAAAACAAAACCCCTGCCTACTTTTGGGTGGAGATAAACAACAGACATGATAAATAAGTGAAGTACATAGAGGGAGGAAGTGGCTCGTGAAATGGGAACACAGAGCCCAGTGGAGCCTTGGGAGGGCTGAGGGGTAATTGAAAATAGGGCCGGCAGGGAAGGCCTTGCTGAGAAGGTGCCATTTGAGCAAAGATGTGAAGGCGGGAGGGAGCCAGGCCTGAGGAGATGTGGGGGAACCTTCTAGGCAGAGGGGGCAGCTACACGCCCCGGGGCAAGCGTGTGCCCACGGGTCCAGGAGCTTGCGGAGGAGCAGGAGGAATGGGGGCGGGTGCTGGAGCCCACTAAGAGGCAGAGAGTCGAGAGGGAGGGGCCCTGGAGGCCTTGTGAGGGTTCAGCTTTTACTCCCAGTGAGTAGAGAAGCCACTTGCAGGTTGGGGCAGAAATGGGACATGATGCACTTGCATTTTCAAACTCTCTGGCTTCTGCTTTGAGTCTGGGCTACAGGGGAGAGAGAGAGGTAGGCAGTTGGGTGTGGACACTCCAGGCAGGTGTCCCGCCGGCGAGGTGCTGCCTGTGGCGTCCTTCGCGGCCCTGAGATGGACATTCCTGTCTTTAGGAGAGCCTGGCATGGAGGGACCCATGGGCCAGAGAGGGCGAGAAGGCCCCATGGGACCTCGCGGTGAACCAGGGCCTCCTGGGTTTGGAGAGAAAGGAGACAGAGGTAAGAGGTGATTCCTTCACCAGGAGGGTTAGCTGCGTCCACACTTCCTTCTTACATCGTTCTCCCTCCCTCTGTCTTTTACTAGCATTAGCTGAGCACCTGCCTTGAGCCAGCGGCTGTGCTGGGCCCTGCGGAGACTGTGGTCTAATGAGGGGGCGTGGGCTGGGCTGTGCGTTCAAGCCTGGGGCTAAGACCCCTGCAGTCTGTGTCCACAGAACGTGGCCACAGGGAGAAATGATCTTCCCGAGAGGGGGTGGGGACGAGTCAGGGCTGAGGTGGAGAGCTCAGGGCAGGGCCTGACGGAAGGCAGAGTGGGGTGCCTGCCCTGAAGCCTCTCTTGGCTGGAAGGAGGCAGGGAAAGTTTCAGACACAAGCCCAGCCCTGGAGGGAGCTGGGAAGATGTTGCATTAGATACTTAACCATGAGCCTGCTTTCATCAGGGGAAATGAAGCACAGACACCAGAAATCCTCTCAGGGCCAAAAGATGGTGAGCAAGAAGCTTTATTTTTAGCTTCACTCTCTCTTAAAAATATTGCTCAACCAGGCAACAAATATTTATTGAGCACCTACTGAGTGCCAGACTTCATGGAATATAAAGACTCTGGAGGTAGAAACTGAACTGTTTTGCTGATTCTTGGCCTCATGGAGGCCCCAGTGGATCAGAGACCACCGGCAGGGTGGGAAGTGTTCCCTCCACCCTGCAAATGACACCACCGGGCTGGGTGGGCAACCAAACTGGGGGTACCCTCTCAAAGTGCTTATTTCTCCCCAGGGGATGCTGGTCAACCAGGCATTCAAGGCCCACCTGGTGTCCCAGGTTCTGTGGGTCCCAAAGGTAAGTCAGGTACCCAGACGGTACCCAAGTTTGCCACATCCAGGATGGATCTCAGAGGTCCAGACGCTGGGATCCCAGATGGTCCTAACCCACGGTCCCAGGCCTGTGCGGGGTCGACGGGCCCACAGAGGGTCCCCCCCACAAAGAAGTCCCTGGGTATCAGGATTGGGGCTGTATTTTTGGCTCTGTGGTGGATTTGGGAGTCACGTTTCCATCTCTCTTTGATGGCCCTGTTATGTGGCCCCTAAGTGGGGGGATGGATCTGGAAATCAGAAGTCAGACAATTTCTTTGCTGGCTAGGGCCCAGATGCAAACATTTGAGAGCAATATGTCTGGACAAGCCAGGCGAATGGGGCCTTCTCACAGTGCGATGCCCATCTGGTCCACTCTCCTCCCTGCCCCTGCCCCTACCCCAGCTCCAATGTTTGACTGGGAAGGAGCAAAGGGTCACTTGATCCCAGCAGCTACAGCTTCCTCCCTAAGGAGGACTTTGCACTGGGATCACTCCTGAACCCACTGGCTCTGGGGTCCTGGTGCGCACACGCAGCCCTCACCTGGGGGTGCGTGCCCCACCCCTTCCACCTGCCACTCACCATGGGGTCAGTGTCCCTGGCCTGTACCCGACCCATCTGATCATCGTTGTCGTGTTGTCCTCCTCAGGTTCTAGCGGTTTTCCTGGCCCACAGGGTCCCCCAGGTCAGTAGCCTTCTTCTCATAAATAGACGCTATTTCTGGGGCAAAGAGAGGGATGTTAAATGGAGAAACAAACATTTTTAAAGCAAAAGAAGCAATTATAAAGAGAGCCTCTAAGAGACACAAAACTCACATCTGCACGTGTGTCCCCTGCGGCTGAGGCTGGTACCGATGGGTCCCATGAGATCTGTTCTGACCTGACTTGGGGCACGAGGCCCTCCAGCAGCTTCAGCAGCAGGCAGCTCCCAGCCTGCCTTGATCTGAGCAAAGCGCCCGCCTCACCTGATCCCCTGTGGGCCAGAGCTTGTCCTGCTGTCCTGGGAGTCTTGAGCTGCAGCCCACTCTGTGATGCAGGCCAGCGTCTCTGCCAGGGTCCCGTGAGGGGTCCTCATCCCCGGGCCTGGTAATCGCAGGGACAAGGAACCTGGACCAGGACGATGTAGCAGGGACATGGGGAGGAGTCTGTGAACAGCGGCCCTTGACTTTTACTCCAGGGAGTGTGTGTGCCTATGTGTGTGTGTACATTTGTGTGCCAAGTAGGTGTGTGTACGTGTTGTGTGTGTGTGTGCCGTGTGCATGTCCCTCCCTTTCAAAGTTGGGGACCCTCATCCACCCATGTGGTTTCCTCTGTGTGCAGGCTCTGTAGGTCGCCAAGGGCTCCGAGGTGAAGTGGGACTCCCTGGCATCAAAGGTAAGCTGGGGGAAGGGGTTAGAGGGAGGGGGCATCACCTTGTAGATGCCACTCACTTAAGAAGGAGGTCTGGGGGACTTCCCTGGTGGTCCAGTGGTTAAGACTCCATGCTTCCAACGCAGGGGGCACGGGTCAAACCCTGGTCAGGGAACTAAGGTCCCACATGCTGCATGGTATGGCCAAAAAAAAGGAGGAGGTCTGGGGGGACAGGGTCTGGTGGACATGCCAACAGCCTGTGCAGGCCGACAGGGGCATGAGGGGAAGGGGCAGTCAGGACCGCGGGGGAGCCTGTCTTCAGACACAGACTCTGCCCCTTGTTGGTCGTCCCTACCAAGGCTCTTTATGCTAAGGTGTCCATTTCCTTTTCAGGTGACAAAGGACCTATGGGACCACCAGGACCCAAAGGTATGCTTCTCCTGCTGCTGCTCGGACAACACCACAGCCTGCCGACTCCTGGGAACCCAGATGTGACCCCTGCCCCAGTGTCCAAAAACCCATATGACTTGGCTCCTGGACCCTGGGGCTGGGAGGGATCTGAGATTCCTCGAACCTCTCAGGGAAACTGAGGCACAAAGAGGAGAAACAGCACCAGTGTCACAATGCTGTGGTTGGGTGGTCCTCGGGGTGGCATGGATGCAGCACTGAGGCTTCTTCTCTATAGTCTGGTGCCCCTCTTGCCCACAGCACCCACTGGTGTGACAGCAGGGCCTGGGTCAGTTTGTGGGTGGGCCCTGACCCGGAAAAGATCTATCTAGTGTGCCTTTTGGGCTTTGTTAATGCTGAGTTCTTGCCAACATTCAGCTGACAGAAGCTTACAGGTACAGTGGGAACCGTTCTGCAGCCCAGGGTCCCTCTTACTGGGTGAGATTCTTTTCCTTGCTCCTGACTGATGCTTGCTTCCTCCACCCCCAACCCCTGCCCCATTTTTATTTTAGGTGACCAGGGTGAGAAAGGACCCCGAGGCCTCACAGGTCAGTCCCACACAGGAATCTACTGTGATCCACTAAAGACTTTTTGTAAATCCATTGGGTACTGGAGATGGGGGGAAAAATACAGAAGTAGGAGACAGAATCTCTGTCTAAAACCTTCAGGGGACTTGCAATCTAGAAAAAAGCAGGACAACATAAAATAAAGCACTGAATGGAGTATAAGCCAGCATCAACATGTATGGTCCAGACAGTAAGTGTTTGGGGCAGAAAAGGGAGTTTATGATTATCTCTGATTCTTTTGAAGAATTGAGTTGGGAAAATTAAGCTCTTCCCTAAGTGGCAGAAAGTTTGCACTACTTGTATCCACTTACCTCCTGCCAACTTGCATGATTAAAAAGGAAATTAACAGTACAAGTGCTTTGGCTACAAGGGGCAGCTTTTTGTTGCCAAGGAAATAAGACTCATACACAGGCCCCTTCAGACCAGGCATGGCCTCTGGGCCAGTCCGTGCCTGCTGCCGGGGGTGGGAGGCCTGACTTTAGAATCAAAGCTGACGCTGTGTCCCCAACCTCTGGTTGGCACACCAAGCTCCTCTGGTTGGGGAGGGTGGCAGCCTTGGAGGTGGCCGGGAGGGTAGAGTGTTCTACCACTGTCAAGCTCCTCCAAACACCTACTCCATTTCCTTTGCAGGCGAGCCTGGCTTGAAAGGTTTACCTGGTGCTGTGGGTGAGCCCGGGCCTAAAGGAGCAATGGGTGAGTGTCTCACAGCAGCAAACACCACGGGTCTGCCCTGCCGCAGTCATCATCATGGCCCTAGAGTTGAGATCCTCCTAGAGCTGCATCTCCCATTCTCTAATCTACCCACCCCTCGTAGAGGCTCCATTTACAGGCTGTTCCTGGATCTGGGCATCCCTCTTGGGGCTCAGAGAGCTGCCGCTGTCTCTAACAGTTTCTTACTGCTCTGGAGGGGCTTGGCAGGACGCGGTCCATCTGCCCCGGTTCCTGCCTCTAAGATCCTCAGGCCCCTGGGGAGGACAAACAAGGGCTGAGGTTCTTTGGAACCCGCAGAATTCCAGGCATAACCCTGATACTCCAGGGTTCAGCCCTTTGGCTGACCCTTACTGAGGGACCGGTCAGCCAGGACAAGGAAGCTGGCTAAAGACCCCCCACGGGGCCAGGCATTTGACACCACATCCCAGAAGGGTCTAAGCCCCACCAATGGAGATGTGGTGCATTCATGATCTCATTCATTAACAAAGTGTTAGGAAGCGCTGATGGTGTGCAGGATGCTGTGCTGGGCGAGTAAGATGCTTTGCCTCCCTCGAGGGGAGATAAAGCTTGTGTGAGAGGACAAGGGCCACGAAGGGTACAGGGTGCTATGCGGAAACAGTAGAGAGAGAAGTTTCTCCCAACCAGAAGGATGAAGGAGGTGGCTTTTCAGATGGTTCTAAAAAGTAAAGATTTTAATCACATCAATTTAGAAAATGCCACGCAGAGACATGAGTGAGGAAAGACAAAGAGGTGGGAAAAAGCAGGTGGGAAGAGCTGGTCCCAGAAGGACATCACTTTGGACGGAGGTTAGGATAATGCCTACAGCAGAGGAGACAAGATCTTGGAGAATCTTGACCTCCAGGACCTGGACCCAAATGAGGCCGACGTGTATTGAGCATCTGGTGTGTGCGAGTCCTGTGCCCTCAATGCGGGAGATGCAGTGGGGGCCATGGAACAGTTCTCAGCAGGAGAAGAGGCATTACTGGCTTAGGAGGAGAGGGCAGGGGCAAAGCTGCACCCTGCAGGTGTGACAACGACAGGGCTTCTTCCACGTCTGATGGCTGCAGGAGGGGATGCACGGGTGCCCCACCTAGGAGACAGCTTGTGAGGCTGTAAGGCAGTGGAGGGAGAGAGTCCCAGAGTAGCTCCCAGAGTCACTGATGAGCTTGCATCTGCTTTCCTAGGACAAGCTGGCCCCGACGGACACCAAGGCCCAAGAGGTTGGTCACTGAGCTGCTCTCCTCACTCCCCTGGCCCGCCACTCCCCCCCACCCCGCCTACGTCCCAGCGCGCAGCCCCCAGCCCCCCGATCACAAGGCCAGAGGGCGTACATCACAGGGAGATGTGCAAGGTCCCAGTCTCATCCCCCTCTTCCCTTCCACCTGCCAGCAAGTTACTCAGTAAAACCCCAAGGGACCATTGGCTCCGATACGTTGGCTGGTCAGCTTGCCTAAAAGGAAAACGTTCCCACGTTGGTCACGCTTTCTCTAGGGGAACAAGGTCTTCCAGGGATGCCCGGAACCCGGGGCTTACCAGGACCTTCTGGAGACCCAGGAGAGCCAGGTAACAGAGTAGGAAGCGGGAGCTGGCCATGCTGTGTGTGTGTATGTATGTACCTTCCTTAATCCATTTTCCTCTAGCAGCTCATTAGGAAAATGCCACAACTGCTGGCTTGAGCCGGGCACAGCGGCTGTGAGTCCTGACACCTGAGTCACCAAGTCTGGCAACTTGCAAAAGAGAGATCAACACTGAAAGCAAGGGGTTCTAGAAAGGGGCAAGGAGTCTCTTAAAAATGGCAGTTTATCACCACCTCAGTGTCTGGGTCCTCTGAGCCCTTCCCCTGTGGACCCCCTTGGGCCGTACCTGGACCCTCGCCAATAGCCACCAGTCTGGGGAGATAAGCCATTGTTAGGGTCTCCACCAAAGGCCCAGCAGGAGCGAGATCCTCAGGGCTGCAGGAGAAACAAATCAAAACAAGCCAAGAAAGCCGGGAGGACAAGGTGGCAATCCTCAGGCGCCGATGAGGAACAGGGGGCCTCCGGGCTCCTTTGGTGGGTGCACAGATGGGGAGAGCACCCAGGAGGGAGCCTGGGGGCAGCCTTAGGGGTCAGTGAGTGTATGAACTTTCTGGGTTTGTAGCTCTCAGACCCCAAAGTGTCTGTGACCCCAAATGGGCTAAGAACCATCCCCTGATGGAGCAGTGAGTCAGAAAACTGCTCTCATCCAGGGCTGCGAGGACCCTGGAGTCCGGCTGCCCCAGACATGGGGTTCGTCCTCCTGCGCCCACCAACCCCTTCCGCCCTCTCCTGCTGCTGAGGGGTCGGCTCCTCCGCCCTTCAACTCTCCTCTCATGTCTTCTACTCTCCATAGGTCTCACAGGACCCCAAGGACCTCAGGGTGAGTCATTGGGTCACCCACTTCAAATGCCACGGCCAAGCCTCCCACTCCCAGCATTCGGCAGATGCTTCTCCAGTCACCTTAGTGTCTCTTCTCCTTCCCTCACTCCCCCAGCAAAAATGGGTTCAGGTCATTTTAATGTGGGTCTTGAGAAACACCTTAGGAAGGAAAAATATGCACAGAACCATCTAGAAAGCCATTCTAGGAGAGATGAGGTTAGATCACGTGTGAATTCTGTCTGCCTGAGCCTGGTCCCCTTTGGTGCAGGGACCCTCAAGAGGAGGCTCCAGGCCCAGGAGTCCCATTAGCCCCACAGAGGCCCACATCCCCTGTGGTACGGTAGGGAGTGGGCGCTCATCTCATGCAGAAGGGCCCAGCCTCCCTGGGACAGTCCCAGTGTCAAAGCCTGTCCGATAGTTGGACAGTGTGCACCCACTTGGATTTGAGAAGCTGTCACCACACCAGCCCCAAGTCCTAAAGGAAATTAGGCAAAGATGTAAAATAAAATCAAACAGCATCTCCCCCCAGCAGTTGAGCGCCCAGGGATATCTTTCAAATGCTCCCTGGTGGAGTTGTGGACAAAAGCAAGCGGGGGTGTTGCATCAGATCCAGGAAGCCCAGCCCCCCCTACTCCCCCAGGCTGCAGGGCCGGTGGGTTACAATGGCCGCTTTGCGGGCTGCAGGGGGCTCATCACCCAGAGGGGCTGGGATCCCCCAAAGCTGGGCCTGTGAGCCTCTGCCTCCAGCCCAGCTGTTGCTCCATTTCCTAGAGAGGGAGAGGGCTCAGAGCAAGAGGCTCCCTCGAGGGGGCTGGGCTAAGGCAGAAGGCTGAGCCAGGTGGGTCTGCAGGTTTCAGTCAGCAATTGTGGCCTTGCCAGTGACAGAGCGCTAGGTACTACCACAGGGGGTCTGGAATTGCTGGCCCTTAATCATCCTGACTGACTTGTTTTCAATCACACCAGGACTTCCTGGTACCCCCGGCCGACCAGGGGCTAAAGGTAAGTGATTTTCCAAATTAGACAGTCACTGGTCATTTTTGCAGGAGGGGAGGCATTGGCAGGAGGGAGGTCCCTCTGTGGCCAGAGCCTGGATCATTAGTGGCATCTAGTGGCTTCAGTGGAAGGCTGTGAGGCTGGGGAGCCAGGGATTCTTCTGATCAATTAAGCCCTGAATCCTCAAGCCCCACCCTTCCCCCCACAATCCAGAGCCTCGCTTTGGTGCCTGGATGTCTCCAAGCCCTCGATGGAGGAGGATCTGCAAGGGTGCTGTCCCCACCGCTGACTCTGTAATGCCCCCCACGAGTGCTCCGTCCCCTCACCTAGGCGTGGTCCCCCCATGATGTGCCTCTTCCCTGGGACAGGTTTTATGGTCCACACAGGCCTCAGTGTAACGGGGACACTGCCACCCCCTTTCTGAGAGGGGGCTTTGACGCCGGCAGTGAGGAGCCTCTCAGATGTTACTAAGAGGGCAGTGTCAGAGTTCTCAGAGGGGCATCCTCAGGACTTTGACCCTTACATGTAGGGCGACACTCGCATCCGGTCTGGGCCATCAGACCCCAACCCTGAGCCAGTCCAGGAAAGGGGCTGCTCAGGGACGGTCCTTCTCCTTCTGCCCCTGTGACCCCACGTTCCTGAACCCTGACGTTCGGTGGAGCTGCCCTCTGTCACTGTCACCTTGGGAGGGACCTGCTTTCCAGAAACTATGGCTAACCACGGGTTGGGCCAAGGAGTTCTTTCAAGTACAGCCCAAGCAGACACGTCTCTGGGTCCACAGATCTGCTCATGGATTGATGGCATCTTTAGTAAGAGATCAGAGGCTTGGGGATTCTCGAGGAGAGACACCCTGCCCTTCTCCAGGGCCTGTGACTTTCTGTCCAGTGTGCACAAGAGGTGGACGTTTTACCTGATACTGGATTGTGTTCCAACAAAAATAAACTCAAGTGCTTTCTCTTGGCCTTGACCCTGAGGGGCTGGCAGATTGCAAGCAGAGCCCATCCCTCTACTTCCCCAAAGGGGGAAATCGATATCACCCCTCAGTGTGTGGATGACTGAATTGCCCACCGGCCTTGGGAAATGACAAAAAAGTCCCAGAAGAATCTCCAGTCAAGGGTTTTTCCATCCTCTACTTCACTCACTTGGTTCTTCAGAATGTGGATTTCCAATCAGTGGAGATTCCTCATCGCGACAGCCTTGGGAAAGTGTGAATCTGACATTCCCTTCTTGGAAGTACTCCATGCACATTTGCATTTTCAACCCTCTAAGACACAAGGCACAGAAGAGATCTGTCAACCTTTACGTAACTCGGAGTTTCCCAGACCACAGAACCCCCTGTGGACTCTGTGCAGACCCTACCACTGTCCCAGGGAATTAGCCCCTGAGGAGCCCTGGGAACCGGGCTCTGCCCCGCAGGCTCACTGCCTCTGCTCTTTGACCTCTCAGTGCTTTTCCCACCTAAAGCGATTCCTAGTAAGAGCCTGCAATGCCCAGTGTGGGAGGGGGAATGACTCCCGAGTCGGCTCATTCTGGCCTCACCAAAAGGCAAACTCTGCAACATCCGCAAATGAAGCCCCTTCGCAGAGTCCCAGCTTCTTCCAAAAGCTAATGTGGGCCAAGAAGATTGATGCTCGAGCCTCCAGGGTCTCCAGTGCAGAGATTGGTGCTTAATGCATCCTGTATGCTCCCCTTCAGTTCATTAAAATGCCTTTAGCCTGAGGGTTAGAAGCCCAGGAGTGGGTCTCAAATGCAATCAGAAGCCTTGAAAATGATTTATTGAGCCACTAATTGATCCTGGGAATAACCACTCTCCTTTTCCTCCCCTCCCAGGTGAACCGGGAGCTCCAGGCAGGATCGTGACTTCAGGTAGGCAGGACCTGCACTGTGTACTGGGCATCTGCCCTGGCTCTGCCTCCACACCCTCCAGGTCCGTGGGCGCGGTGCTTTGGGCAAGGTGCAGTGCTGAGCTCTCCCAGTCAGAAATGAGGAGGGTGGGGGGATTTCAGACGTAATACTGGCCCGACCTGGCCCACAGCCTGGCCTGGGTCCCCTCTGAGCGAGGAGAGTGGGGCTCAGCGTTCAACGTGCCTTCCGTTTTCAGAGGGATCATCGACTCTCACTGTCCCAGGTCCCCCGGGACCTCCTGGAGCCATGGGACCTCCAGGACCTCCAGGTGCCTCAGGTCAGTCTGTTTTCTTGCTTTGCCCCAGATCAGCATCAGGCCTTGGTTGCATTTGACTGTAGCAGTATTCGCTCAAATCCTGAAACCCGGGCCAGAAGCCGGGGGAGAGTAGGAAGGGGCTGAGAGAGCCCCTCCCGGACAGCCTGGTGAGCCCTGATCACTCCCCAGCAAGTATCCCAAGCCCTGCACGGCATTGCTTCACTAGGTCCCCGCAGCACCATTGGAGGCTCGGGCAGGTAAATGACACGCCTAAGGTCACACAGATAAGAAATAGCAGAGTCAGGGTTTGGCCCAGGTCCTTCTGCCTCCAGAACCAGTATTTGACTTGTCAGAGTCAGTCCTCAAATTGTTTCCTCTTGGAGAACAACTTGATAATATGCATCAAGAGCAACAAAAGTGCTAGGAATCTATTTGAAGCAAATATCCCCAAATTGTCCAACAATAGCGAGATGGCTACAAAAATATGAAGACTTAAAGTTGTTAGCAGATAACTGTGTTATTTAAAAGGGCAGATAACACAACGTTGTAAATCAGCTATACTCCAATAAAAATATTTTTTAAAAATAAAAGAGCAGAATACTAGATAATGTGTGCTCTGTAGTTGCAACTATATTTTTATAAGATAAAAAAATGCTGAAAGGAAATACAACAAAATGCCTGTAAGTTAAAGAATTGTGGGTGATACTTTTTTCTATTTATCCAAAATGCCTGTTTTTTTATATCTATTTTTTAATTATTTAAAATGTTTGTGTGTAAATGAAATACATTATTTAACATGACCAATGCAAGTATGGATCGGCCTTCCCTCCTGATAAACTCCAGTGAGAGTGGGGACACTGGGGGTGTTTAGAAGTCCCTAACCATCGGAGGACAGTGTCAGAGAGGGCAGTCCTGTCCATCCCAGGGGCCCCAGTGCCTGGCAGAGGAATTCTCACTGGAATGGACCACAGGGCTGGTCTCAAACTGCTTATTGCTTTCAAATAAGCAAGGTGACCTCTTTGGGCCACTGTTCCATGCCTTGTGAGGAAGCTACTTATGTACGCAGGCACCTGTCTTTTCTTCAGTTCTTTCTAGAACTTTGCCCCTAGAGGTGTGATAAAACCTTTTCTTCCCCAACCCCATTTCCAGGCCCTGTTGGCCCAGCTGGTCTCCCAGGACAGCAAGGTATGTCGCACCCTGAAAGAACGCATGACTGTAGGCTGTGGAGAGCTTCCTTCCTGGGGTGGCCCTGCGCCCCACCTTTAAGTGAGAGATGTGCGTGTTGGGAAGGGAGGTGAGGGGCCACCGGGCTCTTCTCCAAGGCCCCGGCAAGGCCTCAGCAGCCAGAGGAGACACCTCCTCCCACCTTCTTTCATGTTTCTGAGAAGGTAGGGGTCCTCCCGAAAGGGAGATTGAGGCTCTTGGGTCAGGATCAAGCTCAGCTATTTTCACAGGCCTCAGGCCTCTGGTGACCAGATCCTGAGAATCGTGTCACTGTCCAGCAACTTATCCAAATACCAAAAAACGGCTCCAGTTCCTCCTGGGGTGTGTCTCGCTCCCAGCCAACACTCTGGCCCCGCCCACAGTCAGCTCAGCTCAGCCCCGCCCACAGTCAGCTCAGCCTGCCCACAGTCAGCTCAGCCCCCCAACGGTCAGCTCAGCCCCCCATCAGTCAGCTCAGCCCCACCCACAGTCAGCTCAGCCCCGCCCACAGTCAGCTTCGCTTGGCCCTGCCCCACCCCGAGCACTTGGGCAGCTCCAGAGGGAAAGCACTGACAGCTGCGGGCGGTGTCCCCAACTCTGTGTCCTCCCCACAGGCCCGCGAGGGGAGCCAGGACTTCCTGGTGAATCGTTCATGGGCAGCAGCAGCAGCTCCATCTCTGAGGTCCTCTCTGCCCGTGAGTGCCACCATGTTCTCCGGGACAGGTGACACAGGGGTGGGAGTGGGAGAGGTGGCCATGCACTGGGGCCTGCGGCAGCTGCACCAGCGAGTCATCGTGAGCCCCAGTGTAAGGATGGCCAGTTCCTCTGAAACGCAGTGCGCACTGAGAACAGCAGGGGTTTTATCGGCTGTGGAGGATGAGTCACAGGGGATGGCACAGCTGTCGGAGAGGCTCTCCGGATTCCAGGAGGACCAGGGTCACATGGGGCCTCTGAACCCAGCCCTGTGAGTGTGACTGGAGGAGTCCTGAATCCCCCACACCATGAATAACGACAAGGGTCCCTGGGTTCTCAGCCACAGGCCCGGCCTAGGAGCGCTGACTCCTGGGTCCTCCGGTTCCCAGAGTCCTTTAAAGAGCCCAGGCAGAGAAGCCGCTGGGCCTCCCACCTGGGCACCTGGACACCTGAACACCTGAACAGCAAAGACAACGCCAGCCCTGGTCTAACAGTCATCATGTGCCAGGCGCTGTGCCTTGATGTCCCACTGAGTCTGCACAAGGCCCTTGTGATGTAGATCTTGGGCCTCTGGTTTACAGCGGAGGAAGCTGAGGCTGAAAGGTCAAGAACTTGCCCACAAGTTGGCAGTGATGAGGCAGGGTTTGAACTCAGGCCGTCTGACACCAAAGCCATGCTCTTAATCATCACTGCACACCCCCATCAGCCACCAGGGAGCTCGACTCAGCCCCGCCCTGCCTCTGAGCAAAAGGCACCTCTAGCAGAGGGGGTCTTGGAGGGTCCTGTGCCACGACCCATGACACATGGCCTGGTGTGTGGGTGTGAGCACAGGCACCGAGGATCCTGGTGAGGGGTGAGGCTGGCGGAGAGCAGCCTCATGACAGCTTTTGCTCATTTCTGGTTTCTTCTTTCCACAGAGGGTCTTGATTTACGAGGTCCCCCAGGCCCACCTGGACCACCCGGGCCACCAGGTGAGCACCTCAGGGATCTTTGGAAGGTGGGGAATCTTGGGGGCAGGGAGCTCAAGGCACTTAGTGAGGAAGCCAAGATCCTGGGTTCAGCATTGCCTCTTCCTCACCCTCTTCTACAGGACCATCCATTCCAGGACCCCCAGGACCCCGAGGCCCAGCAGGTGAGAGCTGAGCAGTGGGAGGTGAGAGACAATGGGACCCAGAGCCCAGGCTTCTTCCGGGCCGGCTCTTAGGAAAGAGCTTCTCTGTCACTTCTGCTCCTGGGCAGAGTGTTCCTGGCCCACCTTTTGGCATTAATAGGTCTTGGGTGCTCTCTTATCTAGGGGAAGGCTTGCCAGGCCCACCAGGCCCACCAGGATCTCTCCTGACCAGCTCAGGTAATGCTGGGGAGTCAAGTCGCTCCTGTTCTCTACCCCAGCCCCAGCACATGCCATGGTCATGGGCATGCAGCCCTTCTGACCTACTCACCATGCTTCCTTCTTCTGACTTTCCACCGTGAGTGTGTTTGCATAAACTCCATGCTACCTGCTGCGTGGAGAGAAGGTACTGACGCCAACCCAGCCACCCTGAGAATCCCTGGTTGCCTAGCCTGGGGGAGATCTGCCTTTGGGGAGCTTCTGGGCCAACTGGGGAGACCTAGTTCCTGTCCTCAGGGAGCCCAGGTCTGATGAAGTAGGTAGGACACATGCTCATGAAATGAGATAAATGCTGACAGTATAACATAGAAACATATGGAAATAACTTTAGAACGTACTTTAGCCCAGAACTTGTCCCTAGTGGAAAATTCATCCATCCATCCATCGTTCACACTCAGAACTATTTCTTTCCTCTACAGAGACCTTCTTCTCCGGCCCTCCAGGCCCACCTGGCCCCCCAGGCCCCAAGGGAGAGCAAGGTGAGTACGGTGTCTTAGGGAGCGCAGGAGCCTGTATGTACCCCTGCTTACCCAGCTGGTGGCCGGGAGAGTTCGGATGAGGCTGGATGAGCGGGTCTTCATCCTCCTGCCCTATCCCATTAGGAGCTCAGCAGCCTGCAGCAGGGGGTGGGGGGTGGTCAGAAGCTCTGCAAAGAATATCCACCTCTGCCTTGTCCTGATGGGAGGAGAGGCACGAGGAGCCCTAAGCCCCGAGTCTGCCCTGGCCCTGGAGCCCCGACCCCTTCCCCATGGGCCCCTTGAAGTCACAGCATCTGGGTGGGACATGTCTCATGACTGACTGTCTTCTCCAGGTGCCCCAGGCCCCCGAGGACACCAAGGTACAGTAGAACTGGCATCAAACAAACCTGGGGTAGGGGTGGGAGTGGCAAAGGCTGACCTTCCAAGATCCCTGAGCTTCTTGAGTTTGGTCCAGATGAGTGAGGGTAGATCAGAGTGTGTCTCTGATGGTTGAGAACTTACGTGCGTGCGTGAGTGCGTGCGTGCGTGTGTGTGTGTGCATGTGTCTGTGCGGCAGCTCTAGATACTACCCGAGGGCCGGTGCTGCCCCAGCCATCATGAATCTTGGGGATGCCTCGGGAGGGAGGTGGTGTCTTGGGCTGGGGCACGGGGAGAGGGAGGCCGGCACAGCTGACTGTCCCCTCTCTACTGTGTCCCTCAGGAGAGCGAGGCCTCCCAGGGTTCTCAGCCTCAGGTAAGTGCTGAGCCCCCTGCTGCCGGCTCTGCCAGAGCCTCCCCACCTGGCTGACTGCACTGTGTTGTTGGCCTCCAGGCTCCAGTTCTCTTGGACTCAACCTACAAGGACCGCCAGGCCCACCCGGCCCTCAGGGACCCAAGGGTGACAGAGGTCAGTGAAGGCGGGGAGGAGTGGGAGCAAGGCTGGCTCCCAGAGCCCGAATAGAGGGCTGCGAGTACTTGCTGATGCTACAGCCTTGGGAGGAAGAAGAGGCTGAAGAGAGGAGAGCCTGGAGGGAGAAAGGGACCGGGGTGTGGGGAGGCAGTCTCTGCCCAAGGAAGCTGAGACACCATTGCAGAAATGAGGCTGAGAAACATGGGACAGTTTTTGAGCCACAGCTGACAGTGTGGTTGAACTTGAGGAACCAGGGGAGGCTTCCTGGAGGAGGTGATGCAAACAGAGCTGCTTGTTTTGGATTCCAGGTGATCCCGGAGTCCCAGGGGCTCCCGGCATTCCCAGTGGGCCCTCTCGAGGTAAGAACCAAAGGTGCCCAAAGTTCTTCCCTCCTTCTTCAAGCAAGGCTGATCATGCCAATGAGGATGTTAATTAACTAATTCATTCACTTATCCATGATTCAGTGTTGATGAGATACTTTCTCCACGTGCTGGGATCTCTGAACTGCCTTTAAGGAGGTTACAAGTCAGCGGGGGTGGGAGGGAAGGTTGCCTGCACGATAAAGATGACTAGCAACACCGATGATGAATGATGGCGAGAACAGAGCCTGGGAGCTAGGGGTTCAGGGGCGAGGGAGGCCATGTGGGCGGTGAGCAGGTTGCCGAAGGAAAGGGAGGGCTCGGCCTGGGAGAGCTCCTAGGAGCTCTTTGCCACTGTCTTAGTTCTCCTACTGAGAAAGACTCTCCCTCCTCAGACTGTAAAAGCATTGCCTGGGCTCCCTTGTTGGACCCCAGGGTGGAGAGACCAACTCAGAGGCTTTCTCTCCTGCAGGGGGATCATCATCGAGCACCATGTTCATGCAGGGCCCGCCAGGCCCACCAGGGCCCCCCGGGCCTCCAGGCTCCATCAGCAGCTCCGGCCTAGAGATTCAGCAGTACGTCTCTGACTACATGCAGAGTGAGTGCCCGGCGTCTGAGTGGGGCAGCGTGTGTGCGTGCGTGTGTGTGTGTGCGTGAGCGCACACCAGCACTGCAGGTCTGTGAGCTCCCGGACACCCGCCTTCTCACAGCTGCCCACATATTGATACATAGACTAGTCCTCACCCCAGCAGAGGCTCGTACACCCACATGCTCATCCACATGCACGTGCACACACACACACACACACTTTCACACTGGAGTGCACTCCCCCGACCTCATCCGTGTGCTCTCTGTGGAGGTGAGGGCGTGATTTCCGCACATGTGGGCACCAGAGCTTCGTCAAGTGGGTGGCTGACTGGAGTCTTGTTGGTCCACAGCCATGGAGAGCCACCTGGCCCGGCACAGAGTCTGCCTCAGTTTCTCCATCTATAGCAAGGGGAGTCTAGGCTCCCTGCTGGCCCTGCCTTGGCCCCTGTGCGGGATGGGATGGGTGGGTGCATTTCATCAAGTACTTCAGGTCACCTCTGTGGGGAGGACACGCCCTCTTGGGGACAAGCCTGACTTTGCTTTCTTTCTTTGTTGGCAGGTGACAGTATCAGGTCTTATCTATCTGGAGTTCAGGGTCCCCCAGGCCCACCTGGTCCCCCCGGGCCTGTCACCACCATCACGGGTGAGACTTTCAACTACTCAGAGCTGGCCAGCCTCGTCGTGAGCTACTTACAGAGTAAGCCTCTCCCCACCCCTGTAATGACACCTTCCTCCCAGGGTCCACGGTTATTCCTGGAGCCTCGTCTCTTAATTTGCTGTTTGCTTTGCCCTTTTTCTGAATGTGATGTTCAGTGCTGAATTCACGGTAATCAGGCTGCTGAATCTAGCTTCAAAAAAGGTTTGTTCAGATTAAGAAATATAGAAATTATAGCCTGCTAACACCCCCATGCATTCATTTCCCCCAAACGGAAACAGCTGGTTGACCGGGTCTTTGTGATTCTGGAGTAATGAGTGCGTTGCTTCAGTACCAGCTAAGCGGGTAACCGGTTTCTTCCCCACAGCTTCGGGGTACAGCATCAGCACGTCCTCCACCTCCATCTCTTCTGAAGACATCCTGGCTGTGCTCCAGCGTGAGTCGCCTGTGGTGGGCTAGGGGGTGGGGTGCCTTCCCTCTCTCCTGCCCGCACTTGTCAGGCACACTTGGTGGTCCCTTGGGACAAGGAGCCACTCCCTCCTCGCTCCCAGCAGCCAGCTGGAAAGGGGGCATCAGCTCTCCCCTCTAAGGCCAGGCAACCGGGCAGGAGCCCCTTCAGCTACCGGAAGCTTGTTGATGTCCCGCTGGGGGTCTGAGAACCCCCAGCTCACACATCACTCGGGCCAGTCTGTGGGGAGGTTAGGCTGGACGTGTGGTCCATACTGGCGCCGCCTCTCCTTTCAGGGGATGACGTGCGTCAGTATCTCCGGCAGTACCTGATGGGCCCTCGGGGTCCCCCAGGGCCACCAGGAGCCAGTGGAGGTTGGTCCCTCCAGTCTTTGGACTACGCAGAGCTGAGCAGCCGCATCCTCAGCTACATGTCCAGTGAGTGTCCGCCTCTGTGGCAGGGCGGGCAGGAGGGCGGGTGCTGGACATCCTGGAAGTGGCCCCCTGGCCCTGTCCCGCCAGGCTGCACCCAACCCAGAGGGAGGGGGGGCACTTCAGAGCTGTTGAAACCTGTGGCTCCAGAGCAGGTCACGGAGCTTGGCGGGGGAAGCCAGAATGAGTGTCCCGGGCACCGTCCTACACACGACTCACACGCACACTTCTCTATACACACATGCACACACGCACACTCCCACACACCCAGCAGGAGGACGGCTGTGGGCACTTCTGACCTGCACTCTTCCCCGGCCCTGGGGCCTCTCCTCCGTGGTGCCGTTACCCAGGGTCTCGTGTCTGCGTTACTCTCTGCCGGTCTCTTCCCGCTGCCCCTCTCGCCCCTATCCCAGCCTCCACTTCTGTTCAGGTTGCTTCTGTCTGGCTTCCTCTCTGACACGGTGTCTCCATCTGCCCTTCCCTGTCTGATCTGCATCCATCGCAACTTGGGATTTGTTCCTCAGGCTCCGGAGTCCGCATTGGGCTTCCTGGCCCCCCAGGGCCCCCAGGCTTGCCGGGACCATCCTATGAGGAGCTCCTCTCCTTGCTCCAAGGTAGGGCCGAGCAGGGCCATCTGATCGAGTGCTTCGGGGTGGAGGGCAGAGCTCCTTAGCCCAGGCTGTGACCGATCCTTGCTCTTCCTTGGTGTCTCAGGGTCTGAATTCAGAGGCATTGTTGGGCCCCCAGGTCCCCCTGGGCCACCAGGGCTCCCAGGCAGCGCGTGGTCCAGCATCAGCATGGAGGACCTCTCGTCCTACCTGCAGAGTAAGGAGTGAGGCCGGCGAGGGCTGCAGCCTGACCTCCAGGGCTCCCGCGGGTCTGAGCCAGGGCAGCCATGGAGGGCTCAGCCCAGGCACCAGTCCTCCTAGAGCGGGTACAGGGCCGGGCTCTGGGATCCTGGAGGGGGACACACTTGACGTTGAGGTGCTTTCAGCCCTGGCAGGGGGAGAAGTGGGGGGGACACCATGCGTCCAAGTCACGAGAGAACTCAGGGGCCAGCGGGTGACCAGGTGCCCAGCCGGGAGCTCCAACTCCCAGCGGCAGAAGGGCTGAGGGGAAGGGATATGATTTGGGTTGAATGAGGCCTGGGACTGGGGGTGGAGGGCAGTGGGGAGCAGTCACTCCAGGGGAGGACGGGACACGCGTGTGGAGGCCTCCCTCACCGCCTCCTTCCAGACGGGCCCAGGCTGGGAATTCCGCGGTCCTGGCAGGGGATCCCTGATCTTTCTCTTTCTCTTGCCCCCTGCTCAGCTGCTGGCTTGTCATCCATCCCAGGCCCTCCTGGTCCCCCTGGCCCCCCAGGCCCTCGAGGGCCCCCGGGTGTCTCAGGAGCTCTGGCGACATACGCAGCTGAAAACAGCGACAACTTCCGGAGTGAGCTGATCAGCTACCTCACAAGTGGGTGTCCCTGACGTCACTCTCCCTCCTCCATCCCCTCCCAGACCACGCTTCTCCCTGTGAGAGGGGCAGCCAGCCGGGGCTTGAAGGGAACTGGAGGCGGAACACATAAGCCGCCCCGGTCGGTCGAGGAAGCCCGGCTTCCTCCCAGCCCACATGCTCCCGCTCGGTGCGAGTTCACATCCTGCTCAGGGGTGTTGAGGCCCTGGGAGAGACACCCCCAAGTCCCACTTCTCTCTCTCCCCCAGACCTGGCTCCCACTAATGCCGCTTCTTCCCCACAGGTCCTGACGTGCGCAGCTTCATCGTCGGCCCACCGGGTCCTCCCGGGCCCCAGGGTCCCCCCGGGGACAGCCGCCTGGTGTCCACGGACAGCTCCTACAGCCGGGGCGGCAGCTCCTCTTCTCTCAGTCGGGCCTCTTCCTACAGCTCCTCCACCGGCGAAGGGGGAGCCTTTGGCCTGGACATGGGCCTGGGCCAAGGCTACGGGGCAGCGGCAGAAGGCGGCATGTATGGCGGTGACGGTGGATTCGGGGCCAGCTTTGCTGGAGGTCCGGATTACAACGAGCTGGCCGTTCGGGTGTCTGAGAGCTTGCAGCGTAAGTGGGGACACGTAGGCTTCAGCGCTGTGGGGTTACGGGAGCATGTGAGCATCTCCACACCCAGGAGGACAGCAGTTCTGGAATCAGACGGGCAGGGACTGAAGACAAGCTTAGTTCAAGGGGCCCAGTCAGGACTGGAACCTATGCTGCAGGGAACAGAGATGCTGGGGTCTTTGTCCTTTGTTTTCCCAGAAGAGTCTATGACTATGAAGGTTTTCTGGTGGGGCTGAGGAAAGGTTGCTAAGAAGCCCTTTCCCGGGCGGCTCACCAGCACAGCTATGCAGTAAAAGGCCTGTGAAACAAGCCCACGGAGGCGGAGACGTTGTCTGTCAACAGGGGAGACTGAGGAGGCTCTTCCCTTGCTGCCGCATAGAAGAGTTTGGCTGGGATGGGAGTCAGACAGTCAGAGGGCGCCGTGCTCCCGCCGTGAAGAGGGTGCCGGGTGACCCCTGCTCCCTGTGCCCACCACACTCTGGTATTTACAGGTCAGGGCCTGCTCCAAGGGATGGCCTACACTGTGCAGGGCCCACCAGGCCGGCCTGGGCCCCAGGGGCCCCCTGGCATCAGCAAGGTCTTCTCTGCCTACAGCAACGTGACCGAGGACCTCATGGACTTTTTCAGAAGTAAGGGCATCCCCCGATTACTTTCCCAACACTTCACTTGCCGTGTAGTCTGCTCCACAGAAACTAGTCTCCCCAAAAACCTTGTTAACACTTGAGATACTGCAAATCAGATAAATTCTAAACTGTTCTCTTCTTGCAAGTCCAAACTCTACCACTACCTGCCTGTGTTAGTCTGAACAAATCACTTTACTTCCCAAGCTCCAGGATGAGCTCTAGTCTAAGGCCAGTTTTTCCCCCTTGCAGCTTATGGAGCCATCCCAGGACCCCCTGGGCAGAAGGGAGAGATGGGCATCCCTGGACCCAAAGGTAAGTGGTGGCAGGAAACAGCCACCAGGATCCCGTGTTAACGACTGCCTCTTGTGGGAAGCAGCTCCCTTGCCAGCGCTGTGCTGGGAACGTGTGCGGCTCCTTCAGGCCCTGCACTGTGCCTCGCTTAGCCGTGCCCCCTTCTGTCCTCCTAGGTGAGAGGGGCCCTGCTGGGCCACCAGGTCAGCCTGGGCCACCCAGCCCTCGAGGACACAAGGGAGAAAAAGGAGACAAAGGTAAGCCTCACTTGCCACAGTTTCTGGAGTGCTGGGAAGCAGGCCACATGTTCCACAGCAAGCCTGAAAATTTTAGGCAGATGCCAGTTACGAAAGGCAGGTACTGGCAACAGCATACTTTGTGTAACGATCAAATGAACAGCCAGGGAGAAAGGAAGAAAAGTGTCAATGCAGGGAGGAAAAGGAGAGCCAAGCTGGTAATGAAATAGGGTAATCAATTTAAATCAATTGACAGTCTTACAAAAGAGTTCATCTTTCAAGCCGGTTTTGTAGTAGTCACAGTTACTGTAATTACCCAAGCGAAAGTCCCCACAGACCACAGGATATTTTCTAACTTACCATTCATCTTCCAACTTCTAGGTGACCAAGTCTATGCTGGCCGGAGAAGGAGAAGCATCGCCGTCAAGCCATGAGCGACCCTTGTCGAAACAGCCGCCTGGACCAGTTCTTGCAGTGGTTTATGGCGCTTATGTCAAGACCTCTCCAGAGGGTAAAAGCTGGAATCTCACTGTCCTACTGAGGCAGCACAGCAAATAGTCAACTAGAACCCTTATCTTAGTCTGGAGCAAAATATATGTACGTAGAATTCAGTCCAAGGTACACAGTCTGAAACAGCTTCACGGGGTAGACTCAACAGTGGCCGCATGCAGTGTGGTAGGATGAAGCTGGCCTCCCTGCTGTCCAGGGCTGAGCTCCTTGGCTTCTTTAGCACTGAGTTCAAGCCCCAGCCTAGGAAAGTCAGGTACATAAAAGTTGTTTCAGGAGCCCTTGAGCTTCATCTTAAAAATGAGCCCAGAAAATGGAAGATGGGATGGGGGTGCCTTCCTGGGAGCCACTCGATGGGACTGTTCTGGTCAACGCTGCAAGGCTGTGCCCTCAGCTCCTTTCTCCCCTCTTCACTCTGCATTCTTCTTTCTAGTCACAGAAAAAAACTCTCGCAACTGAAAAAATTAAGAAATCCACTTCCCCTGAAGGTGGAGACAGGGTTTCTACTAGTTATTTCTCACTATGTATCACATTCCCACTTAGGAAGGTTGCTTGATTGCAGCTATGATCTGTCTCCATAGGTCCAAGCTAGAGTTGATAGTATGTTACACTGAACTAGGTTGCAGCCGATAGGAAGAGAAAGGCAGGGGGCAAGGAGGAAAGAAGGGGAGGGGAGGGAGAGCAGACTGCCTGACACCGGAAGCCGGCACCCCTGCTCTGCACTTAGGAAACGCATGGGGGAGTGGGCGCAGTTGGTTTTATTGCACTTTTCAATGTCTACAAACATTCATGTGGTCTATCAGATGAGTCATTTCAATTGCAAAATTTCCAATTAAAGGGTTTTTTCTTTTTTAATATGTTTAATGTGATCCATCTAACCAAAAAAAAAAAACAAGAAGAAGGGAGGGAAGGAGGGAAGAAGGAAGGAAGAAAGGAGAGGAGGAAAAGAAAGAGGGAAAGAAAGAAAATATTTTCGGTTAATTAAGTTTGACATTTTACTGTCTAATGAAAACTTACTATGTATAATGAATGACTGCATCGTGCCTTTTTCATATTTTAGTTTTACCCAAAGGCTGACTCAATTTGTTTTTGTAATAGTAGCTTTAGAAGCTCAAGTATTATATCCCCTTTAATGATTCTTATCTTGATTAACCAGACTTTTGAGTTTTGTCCTAGTTATGAGATTTGCCTATCCAAGCTATCCAAGTCTTCATAGAATCCTATGCCCAAGAGAAATAGGGTAAAAGCCCAAACTTGCTAGCTTCTCTGGACAGAACCCAGATGTATGTCCTCAGCTGGATGGCAGTGGATCTTAGCCTCTTTTGTTTCATTAAAAAAAAAAGTCAAGCATGAGCTCCACAGTATGCAATGCTCCTGGATTAGAAAATGACATGCTGTGCCTCCCTCCGGCCAAGCTGACCACTTGCCAAATGGTCAGCCTAGTATGTCTACTGAATCCTGCATGAACGTATGAATGATGAAAAGAGGTTATTTTTAGCAGAAGTGACGTCACAGTTTGTGAAATGTTTGGTGAGAAAAATAATCCATTCCAAGGGGAAAAAAGGACATTAAAAAAAGGTATATATACATATGTCGATGGAAATATTTTAAGCACCACCCAAAGGCGGGGTTTGGGCGATGAAAGACACTCCCAAGTTACCAGTAAAAAGGACCCTCTTGTGTGTGATAACTACAGATGGTCTTGGAATACTAGTAAATAAGTCTGAAGGGTCAGAAGATCTGGAGGACTGCGAGTTTTAAAATATAATTAGGATTTTTTTTAAATGCTACAAAATGTTCTCATGCAGGACAATCTAGTTTCAAATATTCTCAATAAAAGACTGCTTCCCAAAGTAGATTAAGAAATAACTTTATTTTTCATTTGCCAACCCCATGATTGAAAAGACATGTTGCTCCCAAATAGACGAGAGGCATTTTCTGAAACAAAATTCTTTCTGAAAATTTAGCTTGTGAAGTTTATTACACTGCAAATCAGAGAAGGATTACAAAAAGCTACAGCCAACATTGAAAACTGGTATCACATCCTACCCCAAGCTTAGTAACAGAAGTTTTAAAGCTGTATCAAAACCATGTCAGCCACAGGATAGCAACAATAGTGGCATTAATTGTTGTGCCTTCAACTTAAGAAAAGCATTTAAAATATCCCATTTCCTATAAAAGATCATTTCCCAGAAAGGAACTGATTTATTCAATCAGAAGCCTATTAGAACTGGAACTAAAGAGCTCGCCTCCTCCACCTCACAGTTCTACATTTTCCTGTAATCAACAATATCTCTAGCTAATCATTTGACAGAATTTGGCTTCTCAGAAGAGTCTTTGTCATTTAAGCACAGTGTGGAATGGGGAAAAAAGTGTGTAGTTACAAGGGAACTAGGAGACTACAAAAGACAATCGCTTCTGAAACTCACAGATGCTCAAGAAATCAGAGACCCTCCATTACAGTGGGTCTCATATGCCTGAGAGCTTTGTGCTTGAGGAAACACTACTTAGAGGTAGCTCTGGTTCTGGTTTATATTTAATTACAATTTGCTGTATCCTGTCACAGGAAAGTTTCAACATTTTCAGCAAGGTACAAGCACTCCAAATTTCCTCCTTACCCACCCTATAGCTTCCCCATAGAAAACGGTAAGAAAAAGCTTAACTGTGAGTCCATATAGTATAGCGGCTAATTCAGCAATTCACACCCAACCATGGATTGACAGGACTAGGAAAGGCAACCTGGTGCAACGAGCTCCATGAGCTAGACCTGCAGAAGCGTGGTGGCCTGGTGTGTCCACAGCACGCAGGGAGAGGAGGGGAGGCTGAGTAATTAGGGGGCACACATGGAGAATTTCTTCTATGCATTTTGTAGCACATTCTGCCACAGCAACAAAACCACCAACTCAGGAATGCATTTGACTGTACTCTTTGATTTCAAAGATGTCTGTGTCCCTCCCCAACCCCCCACCTACACATCATGCAAGAGAGAAGGATCGCTCTTCTGTACGTGAATACAGGGCCTAGCAAGAAGTGGGCAGGTGTGGGTACAAACAGCATGGTCTATACAACAAAATACCTTTTGAAAAGATTTATGTAACTTTAAGTATTAAAATGAAGGCTTTACCTCTACATACATATTCTGTAGTCCTGCTCCTACATGCATATGGTCTGGTCATTTTTGAAAGAGAACTCGAGCGTGAACAAGGAATCCAAAGGGCAGTTTTACGGGAGATGCAAGAGGTGCTAACAAACTTACCAGCGTTGTCAATCGTTCTACTCTGAGCCTCTTTATTCAATACTCTGAATGTCAACTTGAAAGGAAGAAAAAGAACCAAATATTCAGACCAAATTAATTATGTGCCATAAACTATTCAGCACACAGGATACCCTTTAAACAATACTGAAAAAATGTCCACTGCCTGAAGTATTAATTTTTTAAAAGCCAATAAACTGAAAATTTCAAAGGAGAAAGTGGTATGAGAACCTTCTTCCTCTCTCCCTCTTCAAATAAATCATTAAATACACTGGGTAACATTATACTGTCATTTCTATCATAACAATATAAACAATTTCCATCATCATCCTGAACATTACTTTATAAAGATATATATTTTAAAAGGCTCTCAAAACATTTTTCAACCCAGCATTTGAGAATAAAGCATTAAAAGAGTTTTGTATACAGTAACACATTCATGTGATAAGTGTATGAATTTACAACCATACATAATATATATATATGTATATATATTTATATAAAAAACAAACTTGGCCAGAAGTTAAGGCTACCTACAAAGTTGTCCCAGTAAATTATGCTTGTCAAAACAATTACAAAATTAAAATCACATGCATTTTTAAATCATCTAAACCACTGACAAAATAAGGTTCAGCATTCAGTTTTCAAATTAACTGCAAGAAAGTGCTACAGATATTTACATTTTCTTAACGTGAATCAGTGTTCCCACAAAGTTTCATTTGCATTTTTCACGAGCCTCAAATGTAACATAACTAAAAACTGAAATTTCTACAATTGGTACCTGGCACTCATGACAGAACAGGCGCACATGGCAGGCAGCAAGCTTCGTCTACAAATGTACTGTCTCACACCCCGAAATATGGTTTATAATACTGTTTCGACCTGACACGTGCTTGAAATTCTAACCCTCAAAAGGGACTAGAGTGAACATTTCATTAATAATTACACGTATCAGCAACCTCATGATAAAGGTTTCAGGCTTTTCCCACTCAAATCAAAGTAAATAATTTAAACATGGAACAAAACAAGACCAAAATATAAATGACTCGATCTCAAAACAATGAAAAGTCATTTCTGATATTTGCCTAAATATTTTAAATTCTTTCTTAAAAACTATTCTGAACAAATGCCTCTTTTAAGATTAATTTCATAAAAAATATATTCATAAATATAACTCAGAGCCTGCCAGCCTCCAACAGTTTTAAACAGAATTTGCTAAGATGGGAGAAGTCATTTAACCAGCTCATGTATTATTTTAGGACGTAAGCTGAGATAGCTAAATCTGTATTTTTTTTAATTTGGTGAGTTTTACATTTCCAATTTGGACATCTAAAAGCTACCGTTTATTTTTTTCATCTTTCCAACTTTGTACAACATATACTTTAGGATGAAAATTTCTATCAACTGGTAATAGGAGCAAGATTTAAAAAACAATAATGCTTAATGCTAAGGGTGTTTTGTCCCTGTTGAATCAAAAAAGGAAATGTTATTTTAGACTCAATTGAAATTTAGTGTTTTAGGCACTATTTTAATAAAACTAGCACCCTCAATTATTAGCTCATGTCTAAACAGGTAATTATTTTAGACAAATTATTGAAATAATTTTTCTCTTTTAAAAGAGTTTGATGCTAACACTTAAAGATAATAGATTTATTTACTGAATCAATATCATATTTTGAGCAACTCATAATTTTTTCATGAGAGCTGATTCACCAAAAAATTATTCCAACTCTCTACAGCAGTTTCAACTATAGATTTTAGGCATCATTGAGAAGTTAAGTCAGGAAAAAAGATATTTAGTAATACTTAAGTGACATAACAGGGTTTTTTAAAATAACTTTAAACATTATATGTCTACCAGTTTTTCAGGTAACAGTATCTAAACAACACAATTTTTAAGATTATATACAAAAATCACCTTAGGGAATTACTGCAAGATGCTACTTTGCCAGCATGGCCCAGCATCTGTCTTAGTGCCTTTCCCTTTATCTTTGCTAAACAAATAAAACAAACAAATAAACACCCAGAAGGTGAGGCAGGTGATTGTCTTCGTGAGCTCTCTGATACAGACTATGGCAGAAGATGAAGAGAACAGAATGACATACTTAAAAAGACAAACCCAACCACAGACTGCTTCCCATTGTTACGATCCAGTGGAATGCAAGCTAGGAATAGGATAGAATTTGGAAATCCGGCTCTGTGTTGATGGGTTAAGGCATTCAGACTCCCCGGTCATTTTAAAGAACACTTCCTGTTCCTGTAGTTTCCTAGCAAACTCCTCTTCCAGTGTCTTAAAAAGAAAGGGAAAAAGAAATTATGCACTGCTATTAAAAACAGAATTTACTCTGACAGCCCAGATAAAATTATTTGCCCCGAAGACTTTGTCTGTTATCCTAAGGAAGAAGAGACTGCTCAACAGCTAGGACCATAGGCTGTGCAGCCCTGGGTTCAAGTCCTGGCTCAGCCACATGAATGGATAACTTGGGGGCAATTACTTAACTTCTCTATATTACAGAATCATTTCCTTCTTCTGCTATGAAACAGCGATAATACCATCTACTTCACTGGGTTGCTATGAGAGGATTAAATGTGATAATAATGTACTTAACACACACTAGGTACTCAACAGATGGCACCTATTATTAACTACTGATATTAACTGTCTCTTCCACATGCAACTAACCATTTCCTATTTTTTTATTTTGATTACTGATGTGCATGTCTTTTCTTTCACATAGAACTATAAACTGTTTGAAGGTAAGACCTAAACCAGATTCATCTTTACAACCCCACAATATGGAGCAAATATAATAAGTGCTTGATAAATATCTGACGTATCAATTACTTTGTGGACAAGTGACTCAGGAGAAGTACTGCTGTAAAAATACAAAGTACAGGAAAAGATGGAAGGATAGGAAGGTTTCTCAGAAGAGGAAAACCATGAGCTTAGTTTCAAAGGAAAGATAAGAATTTGACAGACAGGATGGGGAAGACACGCCAGACAAAGTGAGCTGAAACAATACACAGAGGCAGGAAACTGTGGAGTTGCTGTGAGTAACGGTGATTATACCCAGTACTGGAACATGAGCTGGGAACAAAGTGGCTAGTGGGAGACGAAGCTAAAAGGGCTGATATGGGCAAAGTATGGCACTATGAAGGCTTCAAAGTCAAAGTGAGGCATTTATATTCAACTCTGTTGGAACTGAAGATTTATCAACACCACTATGACAGTAACAGAGATGCTCTTGAGGATAAACACTCTGGTGACGGCAGGCAAGCAGGAGGAAAGGAAAGTGAACAAGAGACCAGAAGGACCATTAGGACATTACTGAACAATTTTAAGCAAATAGTAGGAAGACAGTAAAGGGAAAGAGAAATATTATGAAATAAGAGTCAAAATTATTTGTCATCTGATTGAATGTGGGGTGTGATGGAAATGAAAGGTAATTCAGGTTTCTAGCCTAGATGTCAGTTAAGAGAACAGGAATGTTAGGAAGAACACCTGATGGTGGGTAGGACTGGAGAGAGGGGGGAAGATGAGATGGAGATGAAGGAAAAAAGATGTTGAGTTTAGTTTTATCTCCACTGAGTTTACAATCTTTAGTCAACGTTCAACAACATTCAAGAGGTATGTACTGATCATTTACAATGTGCAGGAATTGTTCCAGAAGCTGGGTATCTATCAGTGAATAATGAGATAATGTCCCCGCTTTCAAGGAGCTTCTTACATTCTGGTGGGAGAAGACACACAACAAAGAAATGTGTCTGGTGGTGATGAATATTATGAAGAAAAACAAAGAAAGGTTGAGGGGATAGAGAGGGTTCGAGGTAGGCATTGAAGCTATATTTTATATACAGTCATCAAAAAAAGAAACCTTTGATGAGATGATAATGGGACAGAATGAATGAAATGAGGAGGAATGGAACATCCATATGGAAAATGAGAGCTGAGATCATGAACCAATAATAAAAACAATAAAATAATAACAATGACAACCATTCATTGGATCCTGACCACATCTCAAGTACTGTACACACATCACTTCCGTTAACTGTCTTAACAACCCCAATTAGGGAGGTAGTAACATCCTCATTTTACAAATGAGGAAAACTGGGCTCAGAAGTGTTAAGAGACAAAATTAATCAGTGTCAGCACTGAGATTTGAACCCAGACCTGTATGACTTTGTAATTCATGTTCTATACAAGTTTTGGAATTGTCCTTAAATATGCAACAGCTGAAGCCATGACAATCTACAAGATCATCAAGATAAAGAGCAGGGGTAAGAGTGTAAAACTGGAAAATGTCTACATTTCCGGTGACTAGATAACAAAGAAAGGTGATAAAGAGCACAGAGAAAGAAGAGAGTATGTCACAAAAGTCAGGTGAGAAGAAAATTTTAAGAAGATTTTTAAGAAGAACAGGTAGATAATGCCACTGGTGACCACTGTCAACCAATTCAACTGGGGAGGAATTTGAGGCGAAAGCTAGACTACAAAGGGTGAAAGGAGGAACTAGAGAAGGGACTTCTCACTTTCACCCCTCTGTGTATGTACCCTTTGAATTCAGAAACACATGAATGAACTACCTATTCAAAAATGTAACAAAAAACAAAATTCAAGTTAAAAAGCCACACTATTAGCACACGGTAGGTGCTAAATACATATTTCCTTGATTAACTCATTGGATGAATGGAAGAAAGGAATGGTTGAAATGTATAGCAGGCAGGAAGCCCAAGAGAAAATAAAGGTTTAAGTTTGACAGTTGGCAAAGAGAGAGAATCATATAGTAATAGCAAAGACAGAGTTGAAACGGTTGACCAGTTGGACCAGGCTAGCAGGGAGTCAAGCGCAAACAAAGAAGATAGCTGGCTGGCTGGCGCGGGGTAGGAAGCCATCCCTATTTTACTAAACTGTCAATTAACACAGCACATAAGGGCCATGTAATCTGGCTCCAGTTGACCCATCCAGACAAAGCTGTCATCCCTTCCCTCTCTCCCTCCCTAATGCCTACACACAGGCACACACTCCCTCTAATGCTACAATGATAGGGAGCTACTTATGATTCCTGTACACATTATTTTCACTCATTCTCTTTTCTGTACTTAAATTGCCCCATTCCACTCCAATCTGTCTGTCCTCCTAGCAAGCTCTTACTCATCTATCAAGCCGCACTTGGCTTACAAGGCATCTCCTCTCTAACCCTTCCTGACTTCCCTGAGCAGACTTAAGCACTCCTCCTCCTTTGCTGGTACACTGTGCTCCTCTGCTCTGTATCTTGTGCTTACCTCCTTCAGACAAATGCTGCTACTGATCTGCAACGGCTTGTCAACTAGATTCTGAACCTTTCGGGGACAGGGACTTTGACTCTTCATCTCTGTGTCTCCCGTCCCTGACACTGCTCCTGACACATATTAGGTAAAGAGCCAAGAGCTGGGAGGATGGAGGGATGGATGAATGCAAGCATATTTTAATTAAAGCTTTTAAAATTACCTTTTTCCTAGGTCTCAATTTCTCTCTCCATTCCTTTAATTCTTGGCTGTGTTCCTCATCTAACTCCTTTAGTTTCTGAGTCTCATGCTCAACCAAGAGGTGGCATTTTTCATTCTGAAAATAAAGTTTGGATTTAAAAAATTTCAGATCAAGTTAGCAATTTTTCACAAATACAATTATCTTCCAAAATAATAAAGTATTCATTAAACATAAAGCCATTACTGAGGTTGAAATTCTCCTCTAACAACCAAAGGCCAAGAATTATGAAAAGAGTCATAACTTCATTTTTGCAAGTGTAGAGGCTAGATCTGTTAACCATATGAAAAGAACTTGAATAGAAAGAACTAGTTTGATCCTGATTTTCCTTCTAAGAAGGTTTACTTACAAAACTGACACTTCAGAGGGCAACTTGCAAGCATTTTATCCAATGGTACCAGAACATGGGGTTAGAAACTATTCCACTCTAGTAAATTAAGCAAATATGTAGCATATCCACAACGTATACACTACTCTGAAATTGTAAACATTTTAGAAATTATATTACATTACATTACATTATATTATATTATATATATTAGAGAGCTGCATACCCCAGGTAAGGTTCAAAGACAGTCCTCTCTAAAGTAATGTTTAAATTCCTTAGGAAAAGAATTCTCATATTTATCACCTTTTTCAAAAACCTTGAAGAAAATGAACTATTTCTCCCTAAATAAAAAGAAATTTTAAATTCAGAATGATAACAAAAATGCCTACATCATTTTTAAAACTTTGTTCATCTTCTTTGCAAAATACACTAAAAATTCTCAATAGTACTTTTGAAAGATGCAACTTCTTATATCATAAATTAGCTTCATGTTTATACTAATCACAGCTGTGTAAGTTCTAAACAAGTGCCTGCGATACTAAACTGATCTTCCTTTGGGTCTACAGAGGAAAGAAAACCTTTAAATCCCAGCATCTTCACAAGCAATGTGCAGCTTACTCTGAGTAGCTATTATTTCCTCAAAACCAGCCACCCGTACTGTGCATCTACTACCAGCTTTGCGTTCATGCTTCTGGAGCTAACCTGCAGTTGATGCAGTTCTCGGACATTGGCTTCACACTGCAACTGAAGATCCCGCATTTGATTTTCATGTTTTTGATGCTGAGCCATTCTCTCATTTTTCTGCCTCTTTTCTTCTTGAGAAGCAAACTATAAATAAGAAAAACAAAAGATAAATATGGTTAACAAGTAATGTAATTTCTGCATCTTCCAAAGGTGTAATTAAGGAATGTAACAAAGCTTAAAGTACAATAAACTAAAGCTGCAAGTAATAATACGCTGGGACTCAAAGCTGGAGTCTACATCATGGCTTTGGTGGGGTGTAGGGAGGTGGAGAGAGACTTCTGATTAAAACCTTGTTCCTCCTATCTGCTTAGTGACCTCAGTTAATTTGTGTGTGGGATCTGTGACTGTAGAAGTATAGTGAGGCCACACGTTTGACTGAAAAGCTGGCCAAGTCATCTTATTCCCAGGGCTGGTCTTAGGACCAGCCTAGCCCTGGATCTGGTGTGGGGCATAGAAGAGAGCAGAGCTCTCCATGGCCAGCACCTGAGGGAGACTGAGTTGGTACATGCCATATGTGTACAGAGCCATGGTGAACATCAGTGAGCCCAAGGTGGCTCCAAATGTTTACAACACAATTATGTGGTACTTCTAAAGGCCATTCAAAAATTTTAAACTTAAAGAGAGTAATTTGCTTATTTACTTGTTTAATTTTGTCACGATCCTGATCTGGTGTTGCTGTTGGGTTAATTCTCAAACTCTTCTTAAACATGGCCATGCGAGTCTTGGCTTCGCTGCGCTGAATCTTAGGCAGTCTTGCTCTTTCTTGAGTCTGTCTGTTTTTCAACTCCTCAATAAGTCGTTGATTGTAACGCTGCATTTGTTCTGTTTCCTAAGAAAGTTTCAGAGTCCAGTGATGTAGATATAATTTAATACTCAGTACCCACATGTATGCTCAAACATGTCATTTTGCTGTTGCTTCCCCAAATTACTCTCTCCCTTGTTGCATACCAACCAGCAAAATATTAGGCAAAAAAATAATTTATAAGAAAAATAAGCTATTAGTAATAAGAGATTTATATTGACTCTCGTATACTAAGTATAGGGAGTCCACATTTTTAAGATACCTGAACCATAAATGGAGCCAAAATAGCTACCTCTGAGAGACAAGATGAAGATTATAATGTATAAGAGGTCTTTAAGCATTGTAATTAGTTACCTTCCTTGGAATTTGTAGAAAAGAGTTTGCAATCATGACCAACATACAATTAATTACTCCAAATTTCAAAGAAATTTTAGGATAAAAGAAAGGAAACCTAAACTTTATTCTGTAAAAAATATAAGTTTCAAAAATAAATAGCTCTGGGCTTCCCTGGTGGTGCAGTGGTTAAGAATCTGCCTGCTAATGCAGGGGACGTGGGTTCAACCCCTGGTCCGGGGAGATCCCACATGCCATGGAGCAACTAAGCCTGTGTGCCACAACTACTGAGCCTGCGCTCTAGAGCCCACAAGCCACAACTACTGAGCCCACGTGCTGCATCTACTGAAGGCTGTGTGCTCTAGAGCCCGTGCTCCACAACAAGAGAAGCCATCGCAATGAGAAGCCTGCGCACCGCAACGCAGAGTAGCCCCCACCACCGCCACAACTAGAGAAAGCCCGCGCGCAGCAACAAAGACCCAACGCAGCCAAAAATAATAAGTTTAAATAAATAAATTTAAAATAAATAAATAAATAGCTCTGCAAACTTTAAAATGAACAAAAAAGTGAACAAATTTTCCTTTCATTAACCTTCTCATGGCGCTTAAGCAGCTGATGTCTTTGCATAAAATACTGATCTTTAAGTTGCTGTTTGAGCAGCTGGTGTTTTTCTTGTAAATGTCGTTCTTCAAGCTCCCAAATCGCAGCTTCTCTAGCTAGAAGAAGAAAGCAATTTCAAAATGTAACTTTGCTCTTTTTACTAATGTACTTTGGTCTTTATTTTAATATTTACATACAAGTGTTCTAATACACTAATTAATACACACGGACATTCTGAGCTATAAATGAAATATTACCAACATAAAGATAATATCCATTTACCACTTTCCGTTCTGTTTTGATGTCCTGTAAACAGAGAACGCCCTACCCACAACACCAAAATTCCATTTAACCATCTTAATGAGAAAGAAAAAAAATATAAGGTATTTGTTAGGGGAAATAAGTGCTTAAAATTCCATTCTATCACGTAGCCAATTTAAGTATACCAACATTGTAAGGCATAATGAGTACATAAAATTATTCAGGTATATTTCTACCATCATCTGGACAAAAAAGATGTTTTAAGGATTATATGTATATGTTCACTTCTATTGCCTTAAAGGAGTTCTGTATCTTGCAGTACTTCTTAATTTTATGAAGCATTTTCCTCTTATTTACTTTAAGTTGCTTCATCTTTCCCTCTACCACTCTAGCAAAAGAAAACATTCAAATAATTTCCAAGGTATATCTCTGCAATGTTTTGAGATATATATATACACATATGCTGCATAATTTCATATACCTCTCATGAGCTGTTGTTTGTTATTCAGGCACTCTCTTTCAATATTGGCTAACTCTGCCTTCTGCTGTTGGATGATCTTTTTCAGAGAGCCATCTAATTCTTGTTGTTGCTTCTGAACAAACTCTTGTTCCTATTAGACATAGTTAACCATCAGTTAATAAGTATCTACTGAGCAAAACATCCATTTATCTCTACCTCTGTATATATTAGCGATTAACAAGATTTCTGAACCAAGTTTCTAAAGTTAACTAGATTTAAAAATCACCAAAATTATATAGTATAGATACAACATAAATGTATTAGTCACCCAATTCAAGCCCAGAAAGAAAGTACTAGAATACATAATATTCTAAACTCACTATTAAGAATAACACATACAAGAGAAGTCCATAACCCACTCATAATTAAAATGCCCTACATCTATGGGAAAAAAATAAATTTACAGTTTCTAAAACTCACTGTTCATTTCACTAGAGTGTGGACAAAACAAGAATAAACAAGAAATGTCTTTCAGGAAGAGAGGCAATAAAGAGCAAACAAGTAAAACAGATACCGGGATTTTAAACTCTCTATTTTTCTATTAATAAAGAGTTAGGAAGCCATACCATGGCTACACTAACAGAGAAAGACAGTTTCTGGATCTTTAGTCTGTGCCTAAAAAGAACAATACTTTAAGGATTTAATGAGAAATAATGCATTGCTAGAGAAATGTGAACTAGAAATAGGAAAATGAGTTACATTTTATGACTCTACAAACAAAATTCCTTATAATCAGAGAATTCTACCAACATGTATGGGATTCACTCATTCATTCAACAGTATTTACTGAGTACATACTATTTTTGCCCAAATGCCAAATTTATACTTTCAAAAAAAATCCTTCAATTACTGTGTAAGGAAAGGAAAGGTTAAAGTGACTTATGGTCATTATGCTAGATTATACATTTGCAGAAGGAAAGGAACAATACTCAAACTGAAGAAATGCAAATTTTGCCAGTAAACGTTTGGCTCTCCATCCCTCTCTTGGCTGTTATAGCAGTTTGTGGTTAGCTCAAGGGTATTCTGATCAATTTGAGTATAGATTTAGAAATTTAGGGTTGAGCAGCACTTCACCTATAATCCCTCCTCTTGCACATCTAAGAGATGTAAAACCTCAAGATCCATTTTGGAACTATTTTTTAGGCCTTGGACAGAGTCTGACAGGATCTGGATCACTACCAGCCTGGTCTTCAGTGCACAAAGAGTGAGTCAGCAGTGTTCCTCAAGATGCTTGTCCTGCTACTGTTTCTCTGGAGGTGAGAATCAGGTCTTACCATCCATGACATCCTGTTAATTTGTTGTCACAAATGCTGCTGCCTCATCTACATCATGATTTGTATTTTAGCATAAATACAAATATACAGTAGCAGAAAAACTAATAAACTGTCTCTATAAAATACAATTGCCAGTTGCAAGTGGAATAACATGTACTTTTGTATTTATTGAGCTATGGTCTTATGTACTGGGGACAGGAAATGTACTTACGTGTTGTTAAAAAAAAATATCATGCACATTGTCAGTTCCGTAGATATAATAAATGCTGAGCAAATTTATACAAAAAAAAATTACAATTGCCAACTTGACTACAGTCACCTACATCACTTTATCACAGCAAAGAAAAATATAAAAGAAAAAGTCAATGAATATTGAAATTCAACTGTCTAGAATAAGGCTTTTGAGTTTTATTTAAAGAGATGCAAAAATCTCCATCCTACCTTATAAGCAGTTATAACAAAATAAGTTGTCAAGCTTCTCTTTTCCTACAGTAAATATCATTTGTAATAAAAATTAAATTGATTCTCTAATTTCATTGTAAAATGTCTATCTGCAAACTTGTTTAATAAACAATATAACCTGCAGATATATCAAAAGTTTTCTTTTGTTCAACATTTTTACCACTAGTTTGCATAAAGAACTTTAAAAAAATATCTGTGTGGACAGAAATAATGGGTCCAAATTATCATAAATATAAATATTACATTTACATTTATCAAAAAAATCAAGTGTTAAAGATGGGGCAAATAAATATTTATATGAAACTAAAAAAGGTAAATACAGTGGACCCTTGAACAACACAGGTTTGAACTGTGTGGGTCCACTTAAACGTGGAGTTTTCACTAAGTATGTACTGCAGTACTACACATTCTATGGTTGGCTGAATGTCCAGATGTGGAACCACAGATGCGGAGGGCCAACTGTAAAGTTATATGTGAATTTTCAATTGCGCGGAAGGTCAGCACCCCAATACCTGAGTTGTTCAAGGGTCAACTGTATAAGCCAGTGCCACTAAAAAAGTGAACGTGATTTCTCGTCAATGCAGTTTTTGGTCGTATTATTATATTTATGTCTAAATTAAGCAAGATAAGAGTTCAGGTCAAAGAAAACCTTTTTTAAGCACTTAGTAAATGCTGGGGACTGTACTACTTACAGGGTTACTAAAATTAACAAAAGACAGTACTGCCTTCAAGGAGTTTCCACTCTATTGGTCCCATATTGGTTTTATCTGTCAGCCCATATAAAGAGTAGTGGGTCCCTTCCCTTAGTAACATACTTTGAAAAGTTCAAAAGTAAACCACAGAGAACTCAAAGCAAGGAATAAGGGTCCAGAAATCAAGACTCAAAATGAATGACACGGAACTACAAAAGCATGCCCTGAAGTGGCCAGTATATGAGAGGAAAAAGGAGCTAAGACTGTTATATAGAAGCGGGCAGAACTAGCACTGTGCTGCTCCAGAAGATAAAGAAAGATCAACAGGTCAAGGCAGGCAACGTATGGAAGTGTTTCCTAACCATCAGAGTTTGCAAAGACACCAGCTGCCTTATGCACTTGAATAATCAAGCAGAGTGTGGATGATTACATAGTCAAGAATACTGCACATTTGATTTGTTTTTATATTAAAGCCAAAAACTACCGAAAAGGTCCCTTACATATTAATTAATATATTTTATTACCACAAAAGAAATGAAAATTTAATATCACTGAGCTTTCATTAAATTTCCTAACTTCAAAAGCCAAGTATAATACATTCACAGTGGAATCTGTAATTAGAAATTACTCTTAGGATCTAAAAGAAAAGTGATTTTACATTCCAAAAAGACTGCACAAATTACACTCATTTAAAAAAATAATAACAGATCAATTTGATCACTAGGAGTAACAATTTCAAAATGGACACAGAAATTGTAAAATGAGTGCCCTTTAAATGTACAAGTTTTAATTCTGATAAGGAATTTTATCCTATTAGTCAGATAACTGTGAACGTTAAAAATACAGCTTTGGGTTCTAGAAAACTATAAGAAAGGGTTATGATATGTGGCGCTATTTGTACAGCATTTGGTCATTTTAACTTAAAAGCTAAAAATGGTAATGATCAGAAAAGTGTTCATAATTCATAATTTCTCCCTCTTGTCAAAAAATAATTAACATTTTGACTACTCTTTTAGAAAACTATATAGCCCAATGGCTGACAATAATATAAATAAATAAATAAATAATTTCAGGAGGGGGGGAAGGAGGGGTTGAAATCAAGCTGTATTCTATCTACTCCAGTTGTGTATATCAAACATCACAAACAAAAATTACAGTGTTAAATAAGCTAGTCATTTCCCTATAGAAACTGTGAGAAAGAATACAGCCTGGAATTCCAGACTTAATTTAAAACTGCAACATGAAGAATAGCAACCCACCATTCATTATGGACAATTTGAACAGTGAAAACTAAATGGAACTAAAATCACCACTTTTAACATGGCTTTTCTGACCATATCCATAATTAAAACATCTACATAAACATATATGCAATCAAAATGTCACTTCACACGAAGATAAAAATCTAACCACAGCATTCAATTTCTCACATGTGCAAAGTTCGTAAAATACTCTTGAGAAGATATTTCTTGAAAAAGATGAAAATCTCAGATTAAAATTTGTGGTGGTGTAGACAGAAAAAAGAACACTGTAGTAGAAGCGTTCTAGTTCCAGCTCTACCACTAATCTCTTTTGTGACTTTAGGCAAATCACTTAGTCTTCTGTGCCTCGATTTCCTCATCTGTAAAACAGACACACTCCATCCATATATTAGGGGTTGGCAACGAGAATCAAATGTGAAAACTCTTCAAAGAATACTGTACTATAAAGTTCATGTCAGGTTACTACTACCGTCATCACTGACATTATCATCTATCAATCTTCTAGATTTACAACAAATGAAGCTAACAATGAAAAGGCACATGTGAGCCAAAGAAAAAGCAGGTAAAACAGAAGAAGGCACCCTCCTACAAGGCACGCGGGACTTACGTCCTGCATTTGGGCGTTGAAGACTGCACAAGATGACAACTGAAAAGACTGAATCATGACCTGAGCAACGCCCTGTGGATCAGAATACAACGCACTTCCCAGGTAAGAATAGAGCTGAATGACTTTTTGTAAATGGAAAGAATAATTATACAAACGCAGAGTTTCCTGAGGCCTGGAACAAGTCACTTAACAAAGGGGTCTCTTTCTCATCTGTAAAATGAAGGATTTGAACTAGATCAGTGGTTTCCAAACTCTAGTTTGCTGCCATTGTTTTTTAAACCAGTTGAACTCTCTTTTTAAAAAACTCACCAAAACAGTCTCAGTTTATACAACAGATGAAAAGTGGTCCTGCTCTGGAAGCAGGGGCCCAGAGCCCTACTGTCCTCACTTTTTGAAGGATTCTTGAGATGCTTCTTCCAAACTCAAGAGCTCCTGAGAGTACAGTTTGAAAACCACTGGACTAGATGATCAAATACATTCTAGTTCCATGACCATATGGCTATTATTCATAAAGTCTTTAAAAAGTTTAAAATATTAGACTCAAGTTATCATGTGTTAACACCTTCATCAAAAGTGGTAGCTAAATAGAAATACTTTTGAAATTTGTTAGATTACTAAATTCTTCATTAAATTTACAGATAGTAATTTACTATTTCTTTCAGCTTTAGTTGGAAAATACAGGCTAGCCCCTCAAATTATATGAAAAATCACCAACAAAGTTTTATTAAAGCATTGGATCACTTACCATTCAACACTAAATTCTCAATTTCAACTCTAGAGTCTGACATTTTACCTTTTGGAATTAAAAATTTTACATTCCTTTACAAGGCAAAAATCAAATTGTTATCTTCTGGTTTGAAATCCAAATTACCCAAAAATCGATGTGTGGCAAGGACTTCCTCTTCACCTATTAATAAGACATGGCCAACAACCACTGGGCCAAGCCAATAAGAGTTTAGATTAGGCACAGAAAGGGTAGCTTGAATACAAGAAGCAGCATGATGCAGTGGTTCAGTGTATGAAACATGGAGCCAAACTTGCCTAGATGAGAATTCTGGCTCTACCACTAACCAAATGTGTGAACGTGGGAGAGTCATTCAACCTCCTGTGCTTTAGTTCCCTCACCTGTAGAATGGGGGTAATATGAGTAACTACCTCCTGTGTTGTGAGGTTAAATGAGTTCATATAGGTAAAGCATTTAGAACAGTATGTGCCATATAGTAAATGCTGTGTTTGCTATTATCACCTTAACTACAGGTATACCTTGGAGATACTGTAGGTTCGGCTCTAGACCACCGCAATAAAGCAAGTCACACGAATTTTTTGGTTTCCCAAATATATAAGCTATGTTTATGCTATAGTCTGTTAAAGTGTGCAATAGCATTATGTCTAAAAAAACAACATACATACCTTAATTAAAAAGTAGTTTATTGCTAAAAAATGCTAACCATCACCTGAGCCTTCAGCAAGTCGTAGTAGTAACATCAAAGATCACAGATCATCATAACAAATATAATAATGAAAAAGTTTGAAATATTGTGAGTATTACCAAAATGTGACACAGAGGCACGAAGTGAGCACAGCTGCTGGAAAAATGGTGCTGACAGATTTGCCCAATGCAGGGCTGCATGAACCTTCAATTTGTAAAAAACACAGTACTGCAAAAGCGCAATAAAGTGAAGAGCAATAAAACGAGGTGTGCTTGTAGTAATTCCCATACCAGGCCAAGACAAAATTTTTCATTGGCTCACAGGAAGAAAAAAAAACAACTAAATTTATTCAAATAGGCTAGTTTTATTAAAATTTTAAATTCTGAGATAGTTTCCTTATTTTTCATGGTGTTAAAATAATCTCTCTTTTGAAATGATGGTGACAAATAAATGGCAGTTTCAAATAACCTTCCTTGACAAAAACAAAAAAATTTTTAATGGCAACCCATTTGTCATGCCCCCCAAAGGTTTTTGTTGCTTCTATGTTTCTTTTCATGAATCTATAAAATTCAAAAGTCTGGGAACCACTTTTTAAATTACATAAAACCCACATTAAAAAGATAATTTAAAGCAACAAATAAATAATCCATGTCTCTTCTTCCTTTCATTAACATCTGTAACTACAAACTGAGCTCACTTCTCTCTTTGCCTCCCAACTGAGTGCAAGCTTAATTAAAAGAAAGGTGATCCCAAGTATAAAAGACCTCATACTCATGTGATACTTCTAGAAAAATCTGTTGAAAATACCAATTTATCCATTTTGTAGAGAATTCACCCATCAATTGGCTCAGCCTTATCATAACCTAGAATCAGGTTTATATAGGTAAAAATTGTCTATTTTTGTAACTGCTGGATTCTGAATCAAAAAGAAAAACAACATACTTAATATTTAAAATCTGGTTTTAAGTTGCTTATATTGTTGAGTTTAACAGTAATAAGTGTTTGATCTACCATTTAACATTACCATTTACCAGGCTTGCAGGATCTCAGTTCTCCTGACCAGGGAAGGAACCCAAGCCACAGCAGTGAAAGCCCGGAATCCTAACCACCAGGCCATAAGGGGACTCCCGAATTAATGGCCTTTTAAATATGCATTCCTTTTGTATGCACAAAGCTTATATACTCACCCTCTATATTTTTCTGCCCTAAAAATCTTCTATCAACCATTGACATTACCACTTAAATATAAGTTTCCATCATGATTAAAATAAGAATAGACTGGATTATACATTAACATACATGTTTATTTCATCTGGAGTCAGCTTTCCAAACATTTCACTTAATGTCATGTTAGCAACTTAAATGTCACCATTAGTGTGAATTTAGTACTACATAAAGAATGCCCTGGGAACCTTTGTATGAGGAGACGTCAACATCATATAATAAGTACAGAATTTACCCTTTCAACCATGGTTTACTGAGCTGTGAGAATATTGCCACTTTCTGTTTTTAGTAGCATTAAGCTGCTGCTGTTACCTGAGCATGCTGGCTTTGTGCAAGCTCCTCTTTCCTGCGTTTCATGAGCTCTTTTCTCAGCTCTTTGGGTGCTTTCTCCACTTCATTTATAACCTACAGTGTATAAGCATGCAGGAGGTGGGGAAAAACACTTTCTCCACAGCAAGCATTTACGTGAGCAGACAAGCTACAAGTCAAATAAAGCTGTTAAAGAGCTCCTTTCAACATGCATTAGCATAGTTGTTAGTTTGGTGAAAAAGAATGAAAGGATAGAACATGCTTAATCTCAGTGCAGAAAGAGACATTACACCATATAAGGAAAATTAGTTGCTTAATTATCCCTACATGTCATTCTCTCTTTAGATCCAAAGACAATCAGAAAGAATTACTTGCAACGCTAACGCTGAACTAAAGGTGATAAACTCAACTGACCTTGAAAGATCATAAAATTATAAACATATCTACTGACATTGTTTGAAATATTGGATATAAGGAAAACAAATGCCTCTCATTTATAAAACTGCAAAATTTCATAATTGGCTTGATAAAACCAATGAAATAATTCTAAATGAAATCCACTTAATGAGATCAAAAGAAAAACAAAAGGGAAAGTAAGCATTAGAATACACAAAGGAGAGACAAATGGACACTAAATTTTCTCTTTTCATAATAAACTATTTTATATATGGTGCGATAAAAATGAACACATCTGATGATTTTGGGATTCGATTAGAAAAACATTCTCCTTTGCTGATAATTTAAGCCAAAATCAATTGTCAGCTTTAAAATCAGTAATATAACCCCTCATAAAATAAGTTTATATGCTATGATTTATTATACCAAATAAAGTATATTATAAAATGAAGTGTATTTTAGAGCTCCTTCTTTCAATCATTTCAAAACCCTAGATAGGTATTCCACCTAACAATAGATCTGTAATCCAACTATGAAAAACGATCACGTGTTTATAAGTAGAAGCACCAAAAGCAACCAGATTCCAAATCACCACACGCCATTGATGGTCTGTGAAAGAGACTGATTTTGATTTAACATAGTGTATTTAAAATTTCCCATCAGTAATCTCTCATGAAACCAAATCACCATGAAAAAGAAGAGACTCCCCAAATGCAAGAAGTTTAGCGATAAGGAAAAAAATATAGAATAGAATTATTTAAAATATGCATATCACTATCTCAAACATGTTCTCTGGCTAAACCTCTCCTAGCCCAAAACAGTAACAATAACTAGAAACTTTTAGATATCTATAATTAAATCATATACTTACCTACAAAATTTTAAAAATTTAACCTGATATTAAAAAATAACCTCTTAAAACTACTCACGGTTTCAAGAAAATTAACATTTAGTTAATACAGTAAAGTCATACATCATGGTATATAGAGCAATTCTATATAAAATATAATAAACAGTAATAAAACAGTAATTTTTAGAAATGGTAGCCACATCAAAAGGCTATATACCATTTCATTCATCTTTACCTAAAGAAATCATAGAATGCACTGTATTTATTAACATTTGATTCTATCCTTTTTAAAGCAGATCCTCAAGTTCAGCAAAATGATGTTCCATTATCTGCATAATTTCATTGTTAAAATCAATGAATCTGAGTACCTGGGACATGCAACAAAAGTGAAAATGTATTCACTAGTTTGGTTGATATTAGTGTGTTCCAAAACTAATAAAACTGATCATAATATTGTCCCGGGGTCTTTCATATCATGAAAAGATAAATTCTCCTCTTATACTAAAGGAACAGAATAAATTATAAAATTATCTCTCAAAACTGATAATATGTAAAAGCTCTCTTAGTGTTATTTTAATTGGGGAAGAAAAACACACACTAATACAATATGTTAATCCTCTTTCTGAAACAATGACAATTTTTCATAGTAGATAATACCACAAATAGATTCTATGACAGTATGGAACAATTTCAGGAAAAATGAAAAAATTCATTATAATCAAATGACTTTACAGATATTTTCCACCTGTGATTGTTCAAAGTATCTCACAATTTGATAAACTTAAAGATATTATTTCAAATTTCAGGTTACTCAGCTTTTGTTTTGACACAAAGTCCAAGAAAGGTAATCAAGCTAATCAAGAGAAAAAAAAATTTCTAAGCATGAATTAAATATTGCAAATAAATATTAAGATGAATTATTATTGCCACCTGCAAACAGAACATAGTATGTTTTCTTGAAAAAGAACATTACTATGTCAGGCCTTAAATGTTGCATTAAAAAAGGAGGAGTGATAGGTTGAAAGGAAAATGGATTAGACTCAATTTGAAGACTTGGTTCAAGGGTTACCTGGACATTTAATAATAGTTTGTGAACTTGAACAGGCCATTAAAACCTCTTCTACTCCAGTTTCTTGGCAGTAAAATGAGATAACATCTGACCTTACTACTACCCTACCTAACTGCTGGGAAGACCGAAAAAAAAAATGAATGAGTGCCATTTAACTACAAAGTATTATATTAATTCCTTAGACAGTCTTAAGTGTACATTAAAAACAGTAGTTACACTTACCTCCTTCTTTCGGTTCTTTAGCATATTCTGAAATTTGGACAACTCTTTCTCTTGTTCACCTTTAATGCGTTTGGCTTCATCTCGTAAGCGATTTGTGTGTTCTTGTTCTAGACGTTCAATAGTCTGTTTCTGCTGTTTTTCTAGATTCTCAATCTCTTGGTCATATTGTCGTTTCTTGCTCTGTAAAATGATGTAGCTCAAGATCATTTAACTTTAACATTAACGCTCATATTAATTCATTATACTGAAGATGTTTACTAAGAGCACATAACTGGCATTTAAATTGAGTGACATAATACGTACCCTTCGCAATACTGAACAAGATCAAATGCACTAAAATATGTTTTAAAAATTTTTCAAAAAGATGTGCATTTCGTTTTTTTCTAATATGGAAAACACTTTTTTCTATTGTACAAGTGTAGAATGTTCAAAAATTTTAGACAATCTAGAAGAATATCCAGTTGCTACAAAATACTAAAGTAAGAAAATTTTCAGTATTTATCCTATAAAATTTTTGATAAATCAAAGGTCTCATTTGAAGTCTATTTTAAAAACGTACCATTACTTGTCATTTACAAATTTACTCTTCCTCATTAAGATTCTTAAACATCATATTTCACTGAAACAAACCTTTTAGAATTATAAATCTACTCTCTCAACAAAAGATTTCTGCTTATATAATACTTGAGTAACATTGCAATTTTAGACACAGGTAGAGTTAAGTATTTGTAAAGGGTGTTTTCTTTTAAAAAAAATTAAAAAGCAAAATATTTTGGAAAATATGGGGGGGAGAAACAGTTTTTATAAGGTCCTGAAAAAACAGAATATAAGTACTGTAAAAATACTCAAAGAGAACAAAAGTTCATTATTTTCTTCGGAATTCTCAGTTATGATACAACATATGTAATCAGCGATGCCAAGCACAAAACAATCCTTACTACTTAAAATTATAAAAACGTAAGTACTATAATCAACCATGAATCCTATAACATTTCAAACGATCTTTTTTCTAACCTACATTAAGCTATATGTTCAACATAAGTTACTGAAATTTTATATCACATTAATAATTCCTTTTCCAACTATGGACACAAAGTAAAAATTTAAAGACTCGGTGACAATTACCCTTTACAAGTCAGCACTAACTTCTCTAGCAGCTGTGAAAAGGGATGTGGAAGCTTAACTGTAGTAGCCAGAGAAGTAAGTGTATTTTGAAAAATTCCCCAGGAAGTTCTAATACTCAGCCAAGTTTGAAGACAACTGCTCTAGACTGGTTTAAATCTTGGATTCTAATTCTGAGGGGTCAAATTGTAACAATAAAAAGTTATACAGCAATAGGCACACCTAAGAACTTTGCAAACCATCTACTAGCTTCATGATTCCAGGTTTTCATGACAGATTTAATCAGAGAAAAATGAAAACACCCACCACACTGTAAGTCAGGCAAAAGGAGAAGAGAAGAGAAGAGAAGAGAAGAGAAGAGAAGAGAAGAGAAGAGAAGAGAAAAGAGAAGAGGAGAAGAAAAAAGAAAGCATCTAAAACACCAAAGAGATAAAGGTGAGAAATACATCACAAAGCCAGAGAAATCTAGTAATCAGAGAACAAGTTCTAAAACCTGCCAGTGGTGGGGTTTTTTCTAAGCCTTAAATTTCTTTATTAACAAAAAGGTATAAAATTCCAAGACTTTACCATCATCTCCTGCTCAAAACGCCGGAAAATTTGCTCTCGCTGTTGTTGCAGTTTGCCATTGAGCTGTTGTTGGGCTCTTTGCTCTTCTTTTTGAAGAAATCTTAATTCCCGAAGTTCCTGACGTCTGATAAAATTTAATGGCAATGATAGAGGAAGACAGCAAAAGTTACACCTTTGAAGTAATGCTTTAAAAGAAAAAAACTTTAAAAGTAACATTTATTTTCAAATGGAAAAGTAATACAAGAATCCAAAATTAGCCAAGACTTTACTCTTGTTTCTCTATTCTTCAGACTCTGCAGAGACTTGAGAAGTCACAAAACCAGTTTAAATCATGTTGTTATCTCTACTCACCTAAGAAACCTCAATTCTTCAGTTTTGGAATCACTATCTGTAACTATCTTTGATGTTGTTACACTCACTTCCACACCATCAACAACAAATTTGCGTGTTTTCTTCAATGTTTTCTTTTGTCTTCTTGTTTCCTGAGTGAGATTTTATTTTAGTTAGGCTTTATATGGGGAATACTAGAGAGAGAAAACATTTTCTTCTTAAAAAAACAAAAACAAGAAACTGAACAGCTATGAAGACTATGAAGACTACACACATAAAGTATGAATAGAAAGCAGTAAGACTCAACTTTGAAACCAATTATATCATCTCACACCTCATCTGACTTTCACATGATTTTACAGATAAAATCAAATTTTTTTCAAGTGAAATTATGCATTTTGATGATGTGCATGTAGAATTTTTATGATACCACATCATAATTAGGCACCAGTGGTAACAAGCAATTCACAAAAAAGAGTAATTAGTACAACTTTCACATGTTAACCATTCTTTCCTCTTTTTATCTTGTAGGTTCTCAGATACCTCTGCTTTTCTGTTTTAGAAGCACTTACAAAGCAATTAAAAATGAATTCCTGGGGCTCATCCCTTAGAGAATCTAAATCAACAGGTCTGAGGGTGGCTGAGAATTTCATTTTGAAAGGCTCCCAGATAACTTTTAAACACTGCCAGGACTGGGATTCAAAATCCATTTCATCAACAACAATAGTATCACCAGCCCTCTTCCATCTCAGGGCCAGAGATGGATGAGTGATTTTAGAGTTACTAGAAAGACAGCACCTCTACTGCACTCCCAAAATACCAGATCTCCCTGTTAGCTATTCCCCAAAATTCTTTATCAAGACCAAACTCTTCATTCCTCAGTTGGTTATCCAAATGCTTTTTAAAAGCAAAGAGAAATAACAGAAGTATAACACTGCTACAAATACATCTTGGTAAACATGTAAGTATTCAGAACAGATAATTACTTAGTTTTGATAGGTGGAAAAGGTTAGAAAGCAGAGGGAGCAAAAGGGGAATGTGAAAATACTACATTCAAAATGCATTAGAATTTTTAAGTTGATCTTTGGCACTTTCCAATCACCTTTCTTCAGCCTCTTACTGTTGTACTCTCTAGGCTTCCAGTATTCTCACACTGCTCTCCCTAAGCCCTGGACTACGGCCACCCTAACCAGACTTCCTCTAAAACCTAAAGTGGGCATGCTCCAAAAATAAATCTACCCCCCTGTAACCTCCAAATTTTCCATTTCTTCAGTTCCTACTAAAGTATCCACAACTAATATCACCTTAATTCTCACAGAAGTATCTGCATTTTTTGGAAAGGCTAACTATTAAGTCAGTGAATGGACTTCAGATTAATGGAATTTCAGCAGGGAAACAACCTGAAAACTGAAGACCATCTAGGCAATACATGTAATAGTTTGGGGCAGATACGCAGGCTGATCAGTCATGCCCTGGCGTCCTATCCCTAAGGTCAATTTTCTTCAGTTCTTTCTGCTTTTCTGCATCCTGTCAATCCAGAGTCTCACCTGTATCAGAAATCCATGGGATCTTTTGCTATAAATACTGATTCTCTGGCCCCACTCCATACTTCTACACAGCTCCCCCTAGTAACTCAGATTGGAGAATTATGCTTAACAGCTCCAAGTGTTCAAGGTTTAGTGTTTGGCTTTGTTCCCACAATGATTCTCACGGCAGTAGTGACTGCTATGACTGAGGAGGTAAGAGTGGTCACCTCACGCGCCAGTGGTAACAAGGGCTGTTTATACCCTAAACATTCTTAAAAAGAGATCATTCTTTCAAGTCCTCAATTCTTTCATATACTGCTGATTCTTGCTACAATTATACCTAGGTATGTACAAAAGGAAAACCCAAATTCCAGTAAGCAACTGTATTATACTATTGATATCAAGTTGGCAAAAATAGGTAGGTACTACCAAAAAATTTAAAGATTACATCCAGAATCTCTTTAGTGTTTTTTTTTAATTGATTGCCCTCATAGGCCTTAAGAATTTTATAGGGTTAATACTACACTGATTTAGTGTTGTTCTGTTTTCAAGACATCAGTTTCACACAAACTCTCAACTGCCAAAATAACAAAGAAAAACCCAAACAAGGACCCGTGTACACTTACTTGTAAAGATATTGATCCATTGTCTTTAGTTTTGCTTAGGAAGCTAGAGATGGATAAATTCAAGTCAATGCTGCTATTATCAGCAGTGGAACCAGTGCCTGAATCAGTATCATTTTCCTTTTGATTCTCAGATTCTGGTAACATGGTTTCAGTTTTTGATAAAGCACCTATTTCTCCTTTATTTTCTGCATCTTCGGGGTTGATATTAATACTGGGTATTAGAACAGGCTGAGGTTCACCAGGCTGTGAAGTGGCAGGAACTTGAGGTTCTGTTTTAATTGGCACTTCGCATGGAATATCTTTCTGTTCTGTGTCCATCTGAGCAGTGGCTTCATGAGCATCCCGAGTTTCACTTTCTAAAGCCTTTTGGTCACTATCAGTCACCGCACTTCTGACCTCCATTCCTTCAGTGCTGCTTGATTCAGTAATCTCAACTTCATTTGTCCCGAGCGCCTCATTGGCCTCCACTATGTTCTCTGAACTGCTGATTAATTGTTCCTCACCTTCACCTTCTACAGATTTTTGATCTATCTCATTAGTTTCAACTATTTCTTTAATAGAAGCTTCCTCAGCACCACCAGCCTCAGGACCCTCTGTGGACTTGATCACTAATTTCTGGCCTACTTCACCCACTTCTTTCCCATCATTACTCTGAGCATCCTCAGCACTGTTTTCAGTTGCCTTCTGAGCAACGTCTTCTGCCTCATTTGTTCCTATCACTTTGCTTGTATCACTGATCATATCTTTTTCAGTTTTGTCATCTCTTCCCAATTTCTCGAGGGCGTCTTCCTTTGTAAACTCAACTTCACTTTCAATTGCCTGAATATCTGACTCTTTTTCTCCAGTCTCTTGAGAAACTAAATCCATTGTCTGAATAGTAGTGTCTTCAATTTCTTCAGATTTTATAAACTTATTTTCAAATATCTGTTGCTTTTCTCGATCCCCTTCTTCCTCAGGTTTCAGATTCTGTTCAATATTTGTTTCTGAAGTTATCATTATGTCATTTTCTTTTCCTTCATTGACTGAATTAATGTCCACTGTTTCATGGTCTTCTGTGTCAGGTAGATTTTCAAGCTTGGGTCTCTTCTCCTCTCTCCCATTTTCCTCGATTATTGTTGCTCTATTATGAAGTTCAGCCATAGCTTCTAAATGAGTATCATTAACATGTTCATTAATGCCTACCACAGTATTTTCAGGTTCATCAGTGGCGGGTTTTTCAGTAAGAATTTTACCATTAAATTTATCTTCAGAAGTATTACGTTCTGTTTTTTCTGAGACAGATTCCAAAATACAAGCATTTTGTGAAAGCTTATCTTCTTCAGAGCTGGCAATACTAAGGTCAGAGGAGGCACGCTTACTTGCAGGTATTGGCTAAAAAAGATTTTATACAGTTTTAGTGTTAAAACATAATTTCAAGATGGTAACCGAAACAACGTTTCATATATAAAAATGATTTAATTCATATATATAATGATTTAATATCTTTATTCAGTAAAATTTGATGAAATTATAAAAATAACGTAAAGAATTGACAAATCTTCACATAATAAATATGACAAAAATGGGTAGCAAGGAGCAAACTTGAAAACAAGGAGCAAACTTAATAAATCTTCACCTCTAAAATTAAAGGTTTTTGTAATGCTACCCGTCAATTAATTCTTAGACACAGCTGCAATCATACCTCAAAACTCAACTCTAAAAATTACCTAAATGAAATTTTCTTTCTAAATACTGACCAGAGAATTTTCTGTTTCTTCATCATCATCCTCCTCTTTGCCATCTTCAACTTCTTCTGTTACTTCAGCCTTTGCCTCTGCAATCAATTCTCGAATTGGTTTGTTGGAATCAACAGTCACAAAGGGATGCTGTTTGATCATTAAAAAGAGCATACTCAGTAACAACTGAAATGCTTGTGAAGTAAATTTCAAATATATAAAACACATTGTTATGTGGCAAAAATATAAACATATAAGTAGGAAAAATACAAACAACTTCAGATGATATTACATCTGGGAAAAGAAGGAGGGGGAGGGAATTGAGCAGGAGTAGGGGCTGCCTGCAACTGTATCTGTACCTTTTTTTAAGAATCTGAAAGAAATACGTCAAAAATGATAACATATTACATCTGGGTAGTAGGTATATGTACTTTTCTGCATGTCTGAAAATTTCATAACCTAAAATCTAAATTAAAATTTAAAGCAAGTTTCAAGTACATTACTAGTTTTAGAAAGTAACAATATGTTTACAATATGTTTAATTGTTAGAAAGTAACAATATGTATAAAGCCTCAGTAAAAGAATTACAAAAAGCTTTAAAGTTCTGTTAAAAGTATCTACCTCCTACACTGTTGGTGGGACTGTAAATTGGTACAGCCACTAGGGAGAACAGTATGCAGGTTCCTTAAAAAACAAAAATAGAGCTACCATATGACCCAGCAATCCCACTCCTAGGCACGTATCTGGAGAAAACCGTAATTTGAAAGGATGCATTCTCCCCGATGTTCACTGCAGCACTATTTACAATAGCCAGCACATGGAAGCAACCTAAGTGTCCATTGACAGAGGAATGGATAAAGAAGATGTGGTACATATATACAATGGAATATTACTCAGCCATAAAAAGGAATGAAATAGTGCCATTTGCAGAGACACGGATGGACCTAGAGATTGTCATACAGAGTGAAGTAAGTCAGAAAAACAAATATCGTATAATATCACTTATATGTGGAATCTAGAAAAATGGTACAGATGAACAAAGTCACAGATGTGGAGAACAAACTTATGGTTACCGACGGGGGGGGAAGGCGGGGTAGGACGAACTGGGAGACTGGGATTGACATATATACACTACTATGCATAAAATAGATAACTAATGAGAACCTACTGTTTAGCACGGAAACTCTACTCAATGATCTGTGGTGACCTAAATGGGAAGGAAATCTAAAAAAGAGGGGATATGTGTATACGTATACCTGATTCACTTGTACAGCAGAAACTAATACAACATTGTAAAGACTATACTCCAATAAAAATTAATAAAAAGTGTCTATAAACATCTGTTTTTTGACATAGTTCTAACATTCTTAAGAGTAGGAAGATATTTTATTCACCTCTGTACACTCAGCACTTGGTGTTTGTCACAGATTAAGGCCTTCAAATGGGGGGGTAGTGAAATAATAAGAGAAAGTGTGTTCCAAGGATATACTTGTTGTACAGAGAAAGGCAATTTTTCCCGCTTCTCCCCCCAGATAAATAGATCAATCTAAAAAACTATAATGGAGGAGTTGTACTCAACCTAACAGTAACTGCCTCAAGACTTGTCATTCTATTTCTCTACCTATACTATTATTTGACAAAATTTTATTTCAAATATTACAAACAAGTCCTGCTATAAAACAAAATTATCCAATCACTTTAACACCATTTTTTAAAAGTTAGCAATATTTACTGAACATTTACCCTCACTGTAAGGGACATTAAAAAAAAATTAATTAGCTCATGGCCCCTGCCACCAAGGTGCTTGTTTTCTACTAACTGGAGAGACAAAAATGTAAGTAACTGACAAAGTGGAAATAACTAAACAAAATGAAAAAAACACAATTAAACTGAATCAAAAAAGCATACGAGAAATTTAAAAGCTAAATAAATGCCCTTTAGTAAAAGCAGCAAATGTTTGTAAAGCAAATGTTAACTACTACAATGAATCTTGAGTGAGTTTGCACAGGGAAACTCAAGTGGGAAGAGGGCACACTGAAGGAATCTGAAACTGTATTCCTCTTAAAGAGATGTTACAACAATTATATGGTTTGCCATTGTCATACTACTCTTATCTTACCTGCAGTAGCTGAGATGTAGTCCACCTGGAATCCACATTCTTTTCCAAGCATTTCTTTAGAAAGTCCTTAAAATTTGAAGACCTTCAAAATAAAATTTTAATAATGACATTCTATTTTTCTTATTAAAATCAAAACTGAGAAATTATGGTTAAGTTCCATTATGTATGTAATAGTATTAATTCAACATAAGAAAACTAGTTATGAGAATATTAGTATTTCATAAGTCATTTATCTACAAATACAAGTTACATATATGTAAATAGGTTCATAGTTTAAGTCATTGAGATACAGCCATATATCCATAAGTATGCTAAAAATCACAAAAATTCTTCCATTATATTAAACTCCACAAATACAGATCAATCACATATATGCCTCACTTTCTCAAAGTACAGAAAATATCTCTTTCATGTAGAACTCAAATCACTGGTATTTTTTAATTTATGGGGAAAGTTAGTTACAGGAGTTTATATGGTCCTTAAGTCTTGAAAATACACCAAAAATCAGTTTTCTACTTCATACAATCTTTGCACCATGTACCTAAATTTAAATACCTTTGGAAAGTTGGAAGAATAAAGCATCAAGTTTTGCTTCTTAAAAAATATTGTTTAGGAATACTTTACCATTTTGATGGCTGTGCTAATGTAGGGGGCTCAGATTTTGCTATTTTTAGCAGCACTCGCATTGGATTTAATTCATGATGAGGTGGTTCTATCTCAGCCATTTCTATTAAAGTGATACCCAGGGACCAAACATCAGCTTTGTAGTCATAGGGTCTGTCCTTAGATGTTTCACACATGACTACCTCAGGAGCCATCCTATGAAGACAGAGAACTGAAAATTAAGATGTTTAACTTAAGAGCAGTGATCACAAACCACATGAAAGATAGACAGTATAATTGATTATGTGGACAAAATTAATGAGTAATAATAACTGTTGACATAACTAACGCTGCAAATCCATAAAACTGAATACATACCAATAGGGTGTGCCGATAAAGGAATCTCTCCTTTGAATTGTCCTTGTATTTTTAGCTGATACTCCAAAATCCGCTTGAAATAATCATACAAAAGTATTAATGATAGTTTTTAAACAAAGAACGCTATATTATTCAACATAAGGGAAAAGCATATCAAGTCTTTAATAAGGCCACTGTTATTAAAGGGTAAGCAAAATAGAAAGAGAAATAACTCTCTATCATCCTAATTTTGACCACCCTCTTTCTACCATACCCCCACCCCCCAAAAAGAAACTGCCAAAGAAAAGATTCCATCATTAATACACTTGATACCACCATCCTTACACATCTTCAGATCACAAATTCTCCAGAATTGAAAAAAAAAAAAATAGTAACTTTAAAATAGATTAGTCTATCCACTTCACCAAAATAAATGCCAACTAGTGCTATATGTTACAATTAAATTAAGGGACATTTTTTCTATAGTGTGAAAAACAGAAATTATACCAAAGCAGCCTTTATGACAGCATATGTCTTGCTAACTTCCGCATAAAATTATATCACAAAGAAACAAATTAGGAACGATGCTTTCTAATTTAAATTATAGGGCACAGCAACATTATAGCTTTATCAGTTGTTAACTCCTTTTCAGCTTAGAGCTCAATCATTAATAGCAACATAAAATTGCTATTGCTGCATAAATTACCTCATGCCATATACATTTAACTTTTAAAGTTTCATTTGACATGCCACGATTCTCAAAACTGAATAAATACCAAAAATCCCGTATTTAGTATTCATGCCCCAAGGCCTGGCACAGAATATACACACAATAAATGTTAGCTACTGTTATTAATCATATGTGTAATTTTAACCGTCGTGATACTCTGGCAGTAGAACTCTTAAAACTCATGAAATCCTGCCCTATATTCTAATTTATGTCTATTATATAGTTCTTTCTTTTCTTTTTTTGACCATGTAGTTCTCCTGCTTAAAACATCTTGGCAGCTACCTATTGCCTGTAGAATGATGTTTAAGCTTCTTAATATGGTGTATGAAGTCTTTTGTTATACTAGATATGTCATTAATGTTTTATAATTAAATTAATAAATGAATTTGCCAATAGAACATACTATACTTGGAAGATATATCTGCAGAAAATACAACATAAATAGATGTATTCAGGACTCTCCATCCCTATTACCCCCCTACTTCCTCAACTTATAACTTGCCATGTTTCCGCAGGACGGGATTGAGATCACAATATGAAATTCCTGCCAGAAGAGGTTTTCTACTCAGGTAGAGTCAGCTCAGTATGTATTCCAGTGTGTTCCCAGAACCTACTAATGGTCTATTCTTTTTAACTTTTTTCCCCTCAGAACATGACTGGGAAAGGAGGTCGAGAAACAGGCCTAAACCACAAAGGTCCACTGTCAACATTCGTACCTCTAGAAGCACTCTTATGAGCAGGAGGTAAACTAAGGAGGGACAAGAAGCCATCTTCATTTTTGTGCAAAGGGGAAAACTAAGGTCATTATGTGTTTTACAGTTCTACTTATAATGATATGGCATATATATGTTGGTCTGTTAAAATAGCATTTTACATACTTATTTCCATTTGTAACAATGTGATCTGACAAGATCATAAAAATTTGATTATTGTAATGTATATATGGTTCTTGAGGATAGTATGGTTCTATATGCATCTGTGTACACTTAATACGATGTCACAGAATTGGAAGGTTCTCTGTATTTATGAATTAATGAAACAAAGTGCAACTAATTTAAATGTCAACCAACTCAAAACTATTTTGGCATTCCTAAATCTTTAAAAATATACTTATTTTCAATGGCATGCATTATTTTACACAAAAGTATATTCCTGTATTCAAATAAGATTTTAGTACACTTACAGAAAAACATGCACTAAAAAAGATCAAAATTATATTTCAAAACGAGCTACAAGACTAAAAAATGATGACATAAAAGAGTAACAGAAGTCAGACTTTTAAAACTCATAAATGAGGTGACAGAACTCAAGGGAAAATTAGAAATAAAAAACAATTTGAGAAACAAAGGCTAAAGTAGGAGGAATGCAAGAGCAAATAAACACAACAAATTCACACCCATTACCACTTCACACCCATTAGGATAGTTATCATCAAAAATACAGAAAATAACAAATGCTGGCAAGGAGGTGGAGAAATTGGAACTCTTGTACATTGCTGTGGAAACGTAAATTGGTGCAACCACTGTGGAAAATGGTATGGTGGTTCCTCAAAAAATTAAACAGAGAATTACCATATGATCCAGCAATTCCACTTCTGGGTATATACCCAAAAGAACTGAAAGCAGGGACTCAAGTAGATATTGTACACCCATGTTCATAGCAGCATTATTCACAGGAGCCAAAAGGTGGAAGCAACCAAAGCGTCCATCAATGGATGAATGGATAAATAAAATGTGGTGTATACATATAACAGAATATTATTCAGCCTTAAAAAGGAAGAAAATTAACACATGCTACACCATGGATGAACCTTAAAGACATTATGCTAAGTAAAATAAGCCAGTCACAAAAGGACAAGTATTGCAGGATTCCACTTATATGGGGTACGCAGAGTAGTCAAATTCACAGAGACAGAAAGTAGAATGGTTACCAGGGGCTGGGGGAAGGAGGAAATGGGGACTTAAGCGTTTTAATGTGTACAGAGTTTCAGTTGAGGAAGATGAAAAGGTTCTGGAGAGGGGTGGTGGTGTTGGTTGCACGACAGTGTGAATGCACTGTATGCTATGGAACTGTACACTTAAAAATGGTTAGGACAGTAAATTTTAAGTATATTTCACCACAATGAAAAAAAATGAAGAAAGATAAAAAGAACCTGAGAGAAAGTTATAAATACTGATGATTGTCAAGCCCAACAAAAAGATAATAAAAGTCTCTAAAGGAGAAAGTCAGTGCAAGGGAACAGAATAAATACTCATATCTATAATTACAGAAAACCTTCCTGGGGGGGGGGGGGGTGAGCGGGAAACAAAAAAAACAACACTTAGAAAAGTTTAGTCAAAGTTTAGTCCTTAAAAAAACAGTCTTTGGCATCTAGGCAAAAAGAGCACATGACTTATACGAGAAAGAAAATGAGATTTTCATCAGACTTTTCAATAACACTTTATGACAGAAGAAAACAGAGGAACATATTTTAGATATTCAAGGAAAGAAATGTGAACCAAGGATTTTCTATCCAGCAAAGCTGACCTTCAAAGTATAAAGGGTAGAAGTGTTACCATTATATAAGAGCTCAGAGAGCCCTTTCAGAGAAATCTACCAGAGAATGAACTTCAGACAACCAACATAACCAAAGAGACATGAACAAGAGCGGTGGTGAGCGCTGAATATAGAAATGAAGGTTAAAATGAGTAATTACAGAATACTCCAAATCTATCATCAATGTTCTTGAGAAGCAAGATTCTCAGGACAGAAGAAAAGCGATACAGATGTAATACAGAAGGGGCTAAGGGAAGAAAAAAAAAAAAAGGCTTTATCCTGAATTTGAATAGGACGTACGTAGGAACTCACGAGAGCCTAGCTCTGTCCTTTGGAAAGGCCTAGAATGAAGGCGAATCCAGAAACTATAAGCATGTCTAACACTCAGATTGTGGTCTTGAAATACCATGTCCTACTAAAACTTCTTCAGGGCTTCCTGAAGAAATGGCTAATTACAGGTCTGAGGCAGGAAATATAACAGATGAGCCTGAAACATCTCAACCTAACAGACAGCAAGAAATCTACCAAAGATTAGTAGAGTCATGTCAAAAAGATTAACAAGCCAGCTTGAAGAAGCTCCCACTGACCAAGATGGTACAACGTGAGCTATAATAAGGATAAAAATTGTAATAGATTTGAAACCTATAAAATAAAATTCATGAATTAATAATGCCATTTAAAAAAATACTGGCCACCAACTAAGGATGAGAGAGAACCAATTCATTGTCTTTAAAGCTAAATAAATAAAAGGAAAGAATCAAGCATTTTTCCTGTCCTGTCTATATGAACTATACTCCTGAATAACCAAACAGTTGAAGGTAAGTGTCTTTTTATATAAGTATTCCTAATTTTATAATGATGATAAATGAAAATAATCAAATAACTGATGAATAATTACACCAAAATTGTTATCAAAAATAATAAGCGAAAACAAAATGATGGAATTCATTTTGCCACTCCAAAGAACGGATCCAGGCATTAAACATCAACAGCTGCTAACATCAAAAAAAAGATCAAAAAGCCGGTATTACATGCCTCCCAATGAAAGAACACAAAACCACCTATAGTCTTGCCAAAAAAGTCAAACTTGAGACTGATGAGGCTTTTGGATTCATCTGCAAATTGAGGGAAATACAGAGAGGAACTTACTACAGTCATCAGGAGCACACAGTCAGCAAAATGCAAGATGAGAGAAACTCTACAGGTCCAACAGCCTAGGTCCTATACATCAGTGTTTCTCAACCTTTTTTTCATCTCTCTCCTAAGGAGCCTTTTTAGACATTTTTTCTGAATCCTCCCTCCCCGCCATGAAATTTTAATGCCACAGATATACTGTATCTCTGTTTGTGTATATCTATGGGCCTTTGGAGGGTCACAACCATGGTAACACTAAAAGTTTTTTGTCCCCAAAGAACCAACTTTCTTTGAGAAAGCATGCCATGAGAATGCATGCCATAGATAAAATGTAAAGAGACAAAAGGAATGGCAGGGCGGTGGGGGACAACCTATAAATTAAAAGAGACTTAAAAGAAAAAGCAGGTTTCAAATATGGGTAAGTCTAAACTCTAAAGTCTAGACATGAACACTGGGTGATAGAGCCATAAAGAAACACAAGGCAGTGATTACTACAAAAGTCAGGATATAGATTACCTGTGGAGAAGGGAGGGACAGTGTGATTGAGAGAGGGCACATGAAACAGCTGCTAGGGTGCCTGACATAGTTCTAGTTCTTTTTTTTTTCCTTGAGGCATGCAGGATCTTTCGCTGCAGCACGCGGCCTCTTTGTTGAGGCTCGCAGGCTTCTCTCTAGTTGTGGCGTGCGGGTTTTTCTCTCTAGTTGTGGCTCTCAGGCTCCAGAGAGTGTGGACTCCGTAGTTTGCGGCACTTGGGCTTAGCTGCCCCGCGGCATGTGGGATCTTAGTTCCCCGACCAGGGGGGACTGAACCCTCGTACCCTGCATTGGAAGGCGGATTCTTTACCACTGGACCACCAGGGAAGTCCCATTCTATTTCTTTATCTAGGTGGTGGTTACAAAGCTATTGTGTACAAAGCTACAAGTCAATAAGCTACACAACTGTTAGTGTGGTTTTCTGTATCTGTATCCATTTCTTAATAAAAAGGTTAAAATTTAGTAGTATGTCAAATTATACCTGTTTAGATGTCATGACAAAGTGAAGTGAAATGACTATGATCACTGGTATCAGCACGGCCTTTGAATATATTTTGTTTTTAATATCCTTCCAAAATACCCAAATTTAGACTTCATCACCAGATTTTTTTTAATACGTATCTTGGGGATACTTACTTCTATTTGTATGCATATATATGAAATTCATTAATTTCCCATCTAAAATCTACATCTATTTCTCCTTATGAAATTATCATTTATTCCCTCAGTGTAAAAAACAAAATTAAAAATTCTAGTCCTTACACTTATTTTAGGCATCTTTTTCAGACTTAAGGTTAGTTACTTTGTTAGTTTAGCCAAGATACCATATCTACAAAATAGAATATAAAACTAAACATGGAAAAGGAAAACCACTAGATATGAGTTTTGGAAATGAAGATAAAACTAAGTTAGTGGTTTTACATACTATAGCATTTTCTAAATGTATTATATTTACAAGTATTAAGTCTACATACAAAAACTTAAGGGAAAAATAATTAGCCAGTCTTTTAAAAGTGTGCCATTTTAAAAATAAAAATCCATCCTTTCTTACTTTTTAAAGAGTCTTTATATGAGGTGCCTGTACTTAGGAATTCTGGGAGTTAATGAATAATTATGTATCCAAGGAAGTTTTGTTTTGTTTTTTTGTCCGCACTGCATGGTGTATGGGATCTTAGTTCCCTGACCAGGGATTGAACCCGGGCCCTCAGCATTGAAAGCGCCTAGTCCTCACCACTGGACCGCCAGGGAATTCCCTCCAAGGAAGTATCTTAAAAATTAACACCAAGGAGATACGGGGATATATGTCTATGTATAGCTGATTCACTTCGTTATAAAGCAGAAACTAACACACCATTGTAAAGCAATTATACTCCAATAAAGATGTTAAAAATAAATAAATAAATAAAAGCATACAGGAATTGAAAGACCTGTACTCTGAAAACTATACAACACTGTTGAAAGATATTAAAGAAGACCTAAATAAATGGGGGAAAAAAAAAAATTAACACCGAGTAATTCTCCATGTTTCACATATTTGAATATAATTCTCCATGTTTCACATATTTGACATGTAACAAAACAATATTAAGTTACAGACATACGGGGGAAATCTCAAAGCACAAATTCAAATGTTTTATATAAAGGAATAAACTTACCCAACTTAATATCTCCATCTAAGGTAAAAAGAATGTTTCCAGCCTTTAGATCTCTGTGGATGATTTTATTATCATGTAAGTAGTTCAATGCCTCTAAAGTCTGCTTACAAACTACTTGTATTTGGGACTCAGTTAATGGTCTCTCAAGCTCTACAAGGAAAACAGTAAACAAATCTGCATTTTTGTACAGTGAAAGCATATCAGCAGGCTATATAACTTTACCATCACTGTCAAAGATCATACACAATGAATTGATTTTTAAAAAACTATACACAAAACTTTCTTCACATATTATACTCAATGTTTAATTTTAGAATTTTATTACAATTATCCAAGAATATAAAAATAATTAGGCTGATTTCTTAACTTACTGAATGTCTCTAAACAATATGATAAATATATATGTATAAATGTTTGAAATCACTTGACTTTTTTAAAGTATAATTTAAGATATAAACATGAAGAACAAAAAACCATTTACCAAGCATCACAGCATCCACTGCTCCACCTGCACAAAATTCAATGAGGATCTGCAGGCAAATAAAAAAGCATGTGTCTAACACGACATTGAGTTTGAGTATTTTTTCTTCAATTTAGCATAAAAGATAAAGAAATAGCTATAAAATAACCTAGGTTACAGAAACAATAGTATGCTAACAACCATAAAGATTTTCTTTGTAAAAAGAGTTACAAGTCTTAATGACATACAACTAAGAAAGCACAAAGAGAACACATTGTGGAAATATGTGCATTTTTGTTAATCATCATTTTTAGTGTCCCTGCTTCTGTAAAATTACCAGGTATAGAATTTTTATTCAGGACAGTATTATATATCCATTTCATCACCACTGAAAGATTTTATACTCTCCTTTTTAAGGTAACTATTGTGAAATAAGTGATCAAGTATATTTTTTAACTTTATTTCTAGGAATAAACCCTGAAAAGAGAAACTTTTAGTTTTTCTAAAAAATAGGAAAAAAAACATATACAAAAGCTTCAGATCCTAGCTCAATTATCACTTCTTGATGGATGCCTTCCCAGACCTCCCTGGTACATACCATCATGCACCTTTCTTTCTTAACCCTTATCACAGTTTTAATTTTATATTTATTATGATTCTTTGATTAATTAATGTCTATCTCTCCCACTAAACTGTCCCTCACAGTTGTCCAGCTTTTTATTTTGTAATAGTCTCAAGTAAAGATCTTATCTATTTATTAAGTTGTCTAGGAATTCATTTTCATTACTATCTCTGGAAACATTCTGCTAGAACTCTGAACAGCTATATTAGAAGGCACCACACTAATAATAACTATAGATTTTTTTTAAATTACATACCTTAACAAATTGTGTAGCTTCACACTTTTTTCTCCTCTGTATAACAACACTTTATTTTTTACAGGAGCTTGCCAATAAATTGTTTTGAAATTCATTATATCATATGAAAAATAATTTGAGACACAGATCATTACTCATCCTAGAGATGAGTAAACAAGTCATAAAGGTTAATTGACTTATTCAAGCTCCTGCCTAGCATCACCAAAATCAAAAAATAAAGGCCTTTTGATTCCCAATCAGGTACAGCTTGCACAATCTACTCTTCTTTCATAACACGTTGCTTCTTCCTTCAAGGAGAAAAAACTGAAACTCCATTTCAAAAAGTCCTCTTGATTAAATTAGTATCGGTGCAGAGCAAGTGACTGACTGGTTATTATACTAAATATTAACATTTTACTTATATATTTATTTATGCCTAATATTTCCTAAAAATGAATACAATTTTTACATACAGACTTGGCCACTACATCATGCACTAAAGTTGGGCTTGATAATATATAAGATAAATGTTGGGTTGGCCAAAACGTTTCCGTAAGGGAAAACCTGAATGAACTTTTTGGCAAACCCAATATTTAACATTTCTAGTAAGCATTTTATAATTTATTACATGATTTATCAAAAGTTTAGTATAAGAAATTATAAACAATTGCAAAGAAAACAAAAGAAACTTCAAAACATTTTAAGTAAATGCTTAAATTTAAATCAAGACACTTAAATTTAAACAAGACACTTCAAACTAACACAACATTGTAAATCAACTATACTTCAATTAAAAAAGAAAAAATAAAATTTTAAAAGTGCTGAAAAAAAAAAAGACTTTAAAGAAAGAAAGAAGTTCCAACTGGGAAAAAAAATTAATTAAAAACAAGAAAGGCATCTAATTTCATTATTTAGGAAATTTAGTATTCTTAACCAAGTTTCTACATTTGAGTCCAATGTCAAACAATCATGAAATACAGTACAATCTGAAATACACATCAAAACATCTGTTGAAGCTATGGATAATTATGTTGTTAATGACCCTCTCATCAGCAGGTCAATTCTCATTCAAGTAGCATAAGTGACTAAAAAGAAGAGGTAGTACATAAAATAGGCCTACACAACTTATAAACCTCTTTAGGACAATTAACTCATTTTGGTTATTCCTATAGATTAACAGAAAATACTTACCCAAAGGTTGTTCTCATAATAGAAGGCATCTAGAAGCTTGACTATATTAGGGTGATCACAAGATGCTAATATATCAATTTCAACCATGTAATCTTCAAGTTCTTCTTCAGATTTGGTGTCAATCACCTTTGCAGCAGCTAAAACATTGGTCTCTTTATTCTGGGCCTAAAAACAAAAGTATCAGAAGTTCACACTTATAACACATACTTGCTTTTTAAATATTATTTTTTTTAATAAACTTTATTTTTTAGAGTAGTTTTAGGCTCACAGCAAATCTGAGCAGAAAGTACACAGAGGTCCCATGTACTCTCCTCCCTACAAGTGCACAGCCGCCCCTCCCCCACTATCAACATTCTGCACCACAGTGGTACATTTGTTAGAACTGATGAACCTGTATTGACACATCATTATTACCAAAAGTCCACGGTTTACGTTAGGATTAACTCCTGGTATGTGCTCTACGGGTCTGGACAAATGTATGATATGTATCCACCATTATAATATCATACAGAATAGTTTCACTGCCCTAAAAATCTCTATGCGCTGCCTATTCATCCTGCCCTTCTTCCTAACCCCTCCACTGATCTTTTTACTGTCTCCATAGTTTTGTTTTTCATACAGTATGTAGCCTTTTCAGATTGGCTTCTTTCACTTAGTAACAAGCATTTAAGATTCCTCCATGTCTTCTCATGGTTTGATACCTAATTTTGTTTTAGCGCTGAATAATAGTCAATTATATAGATGTGCCAGTTTGTTTATCCATTCACCTACTGAAGACATCTTGGTTGTTTCCAAGTTTTATCAATCATGAATAAGGCTGCTATAAACATCGGTGTGCAGGTTTTTGTGTGGACATTAAGTTTTCAACCCCTCTGAGTAAGTACCAAGGAGCAGAATTACTGGATCATATGGTAAGAGCATGTGTAGTTTTGCAAGATACTGCCAAACTGTCTTCTAAAGTGGCTATACTATTTTGCATTCCCAACAGCAATGAATCAGAGTTCCTGTTGCTCCACACCCCTGCCAACATTTGGTGTTGTTGGTATAGATTTTTGTCATTCTAACAAGTGTGTAGTGGTATCTCCTTGTTTTAATTTGCAACTCCCTAATGACATATGATATTGAGCTTCTTTTCATATGCTTATTGGCCATCTGAATATCTTCTTCAGTGAGGTGTCCAAATCTTTTGGCCATTTTTTAGTCAGACTGTAGGTTTTCTAATTGTTGAGTTTTAAGAATTCTTAATATATTTTGAATAACGGTCTTTTATCGGATATATCTTTTTTAACAACATTTTCTCCAAGTGGCTTGTCTTCTCATTCTCTTGACATACTTATTTTGTAAAGACAGCCTAAACATACATATTAACTGATGCATGCTATTCACTGTGCTAAGTGCTTTATATACACATACGATAGAATTTCAAATTGCAGGCTCTACTGGGTCAGACTGGTAGGGTTCAAATTCTGATCCTGCCACTTGTTAACTATGTTGCTTGGGCAACTTACAAACTCCCTTTTTTAGTTTTAGCTTCCTCATCAATAAAACATACTTGTATCTCACGAGTTTGTGAGAATTAAGATAATAAATATTTGCCAAGTGAAAAAAATACATATAAACATTTAATACAATGCCTGCCATACATAGTAAAAAGATTCAAACATGTTATCTGGAATTATTACTATTATTATTTAATCCTCAAAATGACCCCATGATATATTAGCATCCCTACTTTTAAGGAGGATGAATAAATTTGGAGACGTTAAAAGGCTTCCCCGAGGTCATGTAGAGCTAGTAAGAGGCTGAATCAGGATTCAAATCCAGGTTGTTTCCAAAGCCCTTTCTTTATTTTAATCATTACCCTTTCCAGTTTCCCTATACTTCCATCAGTTTAATTATTTTTCATTGTTTTAGTACTTTAACTTTTCCATTTTCTATCTTTAATTGAATAACTTCTCACCTCCATTTATTAGAAATGAAAGGTTTCCAAATATGCAGTAGAAGTCAAGATCATTTTTTTAAAGTTAGGAATCAAATCTTAAAATACTAATGAGGCTTTTAAAAGACATTTCAATATTATATATGTTACCACCACTTCAGTAAATCTATCACCTTAAAAGAAAATATAGCAAACTTTCAAAAGCTAGTAATAAGTGTTTTAATAAACAAATGTCCAAATCCCATTTTTAATAATTTATAAGGAGATAATTTTACAAAAAAAAAAAAAATGCATGCACAAAATATTCATCAAAGCACTATTTACAATAAAGAAAACTTAATCAGCCTAAATGTCCATTAACAGGAACCTACTTAAATCATTCAGTACGCTTCTACAATGGAAAATTATGCAACCATTAAACTTATTTGACTAATCAATTAATATTTCTTAAGATGGGACAAAAGCCACAACATATCACTGAATGGAAATAAAGTAACTTACTAAACACAAAAGGTATGCAGTTTTACAAAAACTACACATCCATTTTCACACAGGGATAGCTACATAAGAAATATCTGGAAAGACATCATCAGTGGGGATGGCAGAGTTTCATGTGCTTTTGACTTTTTCTATATTTTTCATATTGTTTACGTTTTTAAATGGACATGTACTATTTTTACAGAGGCAATAAGATACAAAAAAATCAGTCTATGGGATATTTCTTAGGGATCTATTATCTAACCTTTGGGATGATGATGAAAGAATAAACAAACCAGGTATCAGCCTATATATGGGAATTCTCCTAAGTAGATTTTGCTACATTTTATTTCCTTAGGTAGAAAGAATAAACAAACCAGGTATCAGCCTATATATGGGAATTCTCCTAAGTAGATTTTGCTACATTTTACTTCCTTAGGTAGAGGTAAAAATTAATACTAATTACTAACAAAGTAACCTTAATGTTTAGGGTTCAGAGAATATGTATGGATAAAAAGATAACTTTATCAGTCATAACTACCACTCTAGAATAATATGCTAATCTACCATATTTTATCAAATCTACGAAGCCTTTTAAGATGTGCCATTATCTTATGTTCCACTAAGGAAGAAAAACTGCCAGGCACTTTATCATTTAGAATTTTCACATTATTCTTTTTTAAGAGCTCTTCTGGATAAATATAGACAAAAACTGTTAGCGTATATTATCCTTGTGCATACATGAAAAATTAAACACTTCTTCACATTTAACTCCTGAGTCACTTTTTCACTCAGAATTATCTAATGTCTGTGTTTTTCCACACAATATCATTCTCTAGCCATGAAAAGCTTTGGTGATGCAGCATTTCTTTAAAAAGTGCTCCTCTACTACTGTCTCCAAAATTTTCTTTGAAGCCACTGTCTCCCATTTTGCAATTACAATGCTGATACTTTCTTGATCTTACCACAGGTGCTAAATGAAGCTTTTAGATGACAACCAGGACTCACATTCTTTCTTCAAAACGTTCTTAAATGGTTTATTGATCGAAACATCAAGTGGTTGCAACTGTATGACACCAGAGATACAACTACATTCACAAAGCATAGGCAACGACAAATACATCACAACTGCCATCTGGCGAACAATACTAAGGCGTCAATCAATAAATTGGAACATATCCCAATTTGAGAGATGTTTAAAAGCTAAAAGTCTATCATAACTGGTGAAATATGGCATTAAGTTTATCTCTCTAAGAAAGACACTACAGTTGAAAAAATAATAAATAGAACTTGCCCTCCCCCAAGTCAGGAAATAAGCCAGTGAGAAATAAGCCCTTCTCTCACCATTTTAACGTAACACTTTGGGAAGAAAGAGCATAGAGGAACTGTCCTTAAAGAGGAACACTATAAAATACGAGCCCTGGTAAGAGACCAAGGATATTGTGAGTAGAGTTAAAAGTCATCCTGCTTCTGCATGCCTCTACCAATGTCCTGGAAGATTTTAAAGATGTGTATTTTACTTGCGAATAGAATGGCATGAAAGGGGAAAAATAATTAATACTAGATAATCTCTAAAGTTCTTGTAGTAACAAATTTCATTATTCCATTGCCCTGGGTATACTGATTAAACCAACAATAGTACCATTTGGTTTAATATAAATAATAAATAAAATTTACATTAGAAAATATAGTGCTTCTTACATTATTGTTTGAAAATAACTTGATTACTCATCAGGATCTGATTCCAGAGAACTCTATAAATCAAAACTGAAATAAACATTGTTAAGTGTGTAAAACTATCAACAAACATAATAAAAATAAAGTGTTAAAAAGAAACAGTCTCGGGACTTCCCTGGTGGTGCAGTGGTTAAGAATCCGCCTGCCAGTGCAGGGGACACGGGTTCGGGCCCTGGTCCGGGAAGATCCCACATGCCACGGAGCAACTAAGCCCGTGCACCACAACTACCGAGCCTGCGCTCTAGAGCCCGCGAGCCACAACTACTGAGCCCATGAGCCACAACTACTGAAGACCAGCGCCTAGAGCCCATGTTCCGCAACAAGAGAAGCCACAGCAATGAGAAGCCCACGCACCACAACGAAGAGTAGCCCCCACTCGCTGCAACTAGAGAGAGCCTGCACGCAAGAAAGACCCAACGCAGCCAAAAATAAAATAATAAAATAAATAAAATTTTTAAAAAGATCTATGCATTTAAAAATAAAGAAATAAAATAGATAACCAACAAGGACCTACTGTATAGCACAGAGAACTCTGCTCAATGTTATGTGGCAGCCTGGATGGGAGGGGAGTTTGGGGGAGAATAGATGCATGTATATGTATAGCTGAGTCCCTTTGCTGTGCACCTGAAACTATCACCACATTGTTAATCAGCTATACTCCAACATAAAATAAAAAGTTAAAAAAATTAAAAATAAATATTTGGTTAATAAACATTCAAAGTTCCAAAGAGCAGTTAAGTGAGGAAAAAAAAAAAAGAACAGCACTAAAGAAAGCAGATAGTTTTAGATTGTTTAGCTATTGTTGTTACCTGTTTTACATTATATGTTAATTCTGGTGATCTTCTCAGAGCTCTGATAAGATTTTGCTAGGAATGAGTGTGAATATCAAATAAGAATAAAATTACTCAACATCACTTGGCAAAGATATACAGTTGCTTTCCGTTATTTGTGCTAGTTATGTTCTATATAGGTCACTACAAACCCTGAATTAGTGAATACTGAACCACTGCTCCTAAAATAAATACACACACACACCCCTCCTCACATAGATTATAATCTTCAATCTCAAAAACAACTCATCCTGGTAGATTCTATTTTCTTTGTTTTACAAAAGAGAAAATGAGGTTCAGAAATGTTAAGTGGCTTATTTAAGGCTGCCCCAATAACAGGTGCCAGAGCTGGGATTCAAACCCCATCCAACTGGTCCCAAAGCAGGAGCTTCTTGCACTTCACTACATTGCTCTCTACTGTCTCCATCCTTTGGAAACCTCTGTATGAGAGCAGAGACAAGAAGACATAGCATCACCTAGTTCGATCTCAGCATGTAATGTGTGGGTCTAGGGACTCACATTTTACATAGCTTTGCACACGTACACAAATGACTGTAAAAGCAATGCATGTATAGATTTGGGGACTACAAATAGATTTTAGCAAGTAGACAAATTCACAAATACAGAATCCGCAAATAATGAGGATCAACTATACATACTCTTCCCATAACCTCTGGAAATTACAGAAATCCTTTTTAAAAAAGCATTTTTTGGGTAATTTCCTGGCAGTCCAGTGGTTAGGACTCTGCGCTTCCACTGCAGGGGCCATGGGTTAATCCCTGGCCGGGGAGCTAAGATCCCACATGCCGCTTGGCATGGCCAAATAAATAAATAAATAAATAAATAAATTTTTTTTAAAATAAAGAATTTTCATGTCATTTCCTGAATTCTGCAAAAGAGAAAGGAATATACTTTATATTCTCTTTATATTCCCAAACACTATTTTATTTATATTGTTCTGGTTATTTATTGAAAACTGAGTTACTGTCGGTCAAGATACCAACAGCAAAATGTCAGCAATAAGTTAATGTTGGCTAAATCTGCAGTTTCCAAAATGTTTTACCAATTCTCAGATCACACAGTTTTCCTACTTATTTCAAGGACCTGCTGACTCGGAGCAGCCTGAATAAACTGAAACATTATTGACAATTGCGTGATGGATAAGCTGTGGAAATTTGCATAGGCTGCATAGTTGAAAAGATGAAAAAGTGAGAACACGAAAAGACAATTTCAAAAAAATATTTAAAAATATGACAAAGATGTACTACTTCTGGACATTAATTCAAGAAAAATAAAGTCTTTTAAATGGTAAGGAAGGTCATTGCCACACAAACATTCTCAACGTTAAATTATAAAAGGGCCAAAACATGTTGCTGTCAAGGTAAGGAATTCAACACAAATACTAAGATTTTTACAAAGCAGGAAAAAAGAAAAGCCAGCACGTTAAAGCTATTTTTGCAATCCAAAGTTTCAGTTACCTCTTTTAAAACATAAATGTATACATGCTAGGAATTTGGACTTCATGTGGTATTGAGCACAAAACATAATGCGGTATTTAATAAACGCCAAATAACTTTAGTAATAGTATAGAAGTAGTTGCCTATCTGAAAGGAGACTTTCTTTCTCCTTTCATAGAAAAAGAGAAAGAGAAAAATGATGACTATATAGAGGGAGGAAAAAAATGTGAAAAGGAGAACTGTTAAGTGAAATAAAGCAATGTGCAGAAGAGTATTTTAAAATATGACCCCTTACTTTTTTATTTTGAAAAACTCAAACCTACAGAGAAGTTGAGTGAACAGTGAACACCCATACACCCCTCACCCAGAGTCACCAATTAACCTTTTGTTATATTTGCTTTTCTCACTCTCACATACACACAAGATCCACACACATATATTTTACATATATATGTAAAAGATATGTATGTATGTGTAGAGATATGTATATACCAACACACACATATACGCATTTCTTTTTTACTATGCCACTTGCAAAGTAAGCTGCACTTCACACATAACCACAATATAATTAACATACCCAAAGAATTTAACATTGATACAATATCTAATATATACTCCATATTCAAATTTCTCAAATATCTAAAAAAAAAAAAAAAAAAAAACTCCTTTATTGCTTACATTTTTAAAAGTTCAAACTGTGGATTTTTCTGATTGTTTCCTCATTATCAGATTCAGGTTAAATATCTTTAACAAAAATACTACATTAGGTGATTATACAGTTCCCACTGAATTACATCAGAAAATACAGTTCCTCCTGTTACTGTTGATTAACCCCAGGTTTGATCACTTGATTAAGATGGTATCCATCAGCTCTCTCTACCATAAAGGTACATTTACGGGGTGATACTTACGGGGTGAAACCATGTTCCTCCACAGACTTCCACACAATGATTTTTTTAGCATCCATCAATAATTTTTGCCTGAATTATTATAGTACCGTTGCAAAATAGTGGTTTTTCTAATTTTATCAATCTTTATATATTAACTAACTAGCATTCCTCTATTAGGCTACTATTTTGTTGATATTTTTGTTGCTCAAAACTAACCGGTATTCTTTGGGCATGTCCCCATTAATTTTTGAGCATATCTTTGCTTTCTGGTCCAAGATATCCAGGCTCCTTTGGGAAAACATGAGTAATGGGGAGACTTTTACTTTTCAATTTCATCACTTCTGTACTTCTCTAGCCCAGACCTGGATCAGACTTTTCAACGAGCCCTGGTTCCTTTTAGTGGGGAGTGGTATTTAGAAACCAAGAGCTAGGAGTACTAGTTACCATTATTTCTAGGCCTTCTCAGTGGAAAACAGGAATATGTATATATGTATTGTGTGTGTGTGTGTGTGTGTGTGTGTGTGTGTGTGTTGGAGGCATGAGTGCATGTGTTATCACGAGTTCAAACTAAAACCTCCAGTTCAAAAATCAACGTCACAGGGTTCTTCCTTACATTTCAAGCTTATAACCCCTTTCTCCGAGTTACAACCCTAGTTCCTAAAACAGCACTATATTAACTAATTTGCTCTATCCTATAGTACACATAAAGTATTTTCAGAATTATAACATTAGTATCACTACTAGTAACAAACCTATTTAATAAAGTTCAAGCATTCTTTGCTGTTCTTTTTATCCTTTAAATATATCCCACTAGTCACAGCACTCTATTCAAAAATCATTTGGGACTTCCCTGGTGGCACAGTGGTTAAGAATCGGCCTGCCAATGCAGGGGACACAGGTTCGAGCCCTGGTCCGGGAAGATCCCACATGCCACAGAGAAACTAAGCCCATGCGCCACAACTACTGAGCCTGCGCTCTAGAGCCCATGAGCCACAACTATTGAGCCTGCGTGCCACAACTACTGAAGCCCGTGCTCCGCAACAAGATAAGCCACCCCCAGTGAGAAGCCCACGTACTGCAACGAAGACCCAACGCAGCCAAAAATTAATGAATTAAAAACATCATTTGAAGCACTTTTCCAGTATGATTATGCTATCAATTTGATAGGCAGTTAAGTTCACCTGTATATACTAATGTGCACGTATCAACATATTTTCAGTTTTACAAACAAGCATTTGTATATATGCTCATACAGGCATAAAACTTTACCTGAAAAGATACACAGATATTATTATAGTGGTTAAATTCAGGAAAAAAGACTGGCGGGGAAAGCTTTCGTTTTTCAATTTTATCATTTTTTGTACTGTTCAAGTTTCTAACCACATGAGTATACCCTTGAGTTTTTTTAAATTAACAGGTTATCTAAAAAGTAGAATTATTTTTTTATATTCTTCTTTATACTTTGCTATATTTTCAAAATAATAGTATTTAAATTTCTAGAAATAGATAAAATATATTTTTGGGTTTTTTTAGGGTGGAATAGAGCGTCATGTCAATCCACAGAAAAAAAATTATATTCCAGATGAATTAAAATTAAAATTCTTCATAACTGAACTATTAAAAAGTTTAGAAGAAAATATAGATAAATATTTATCTAATTTCTGGGTAGGGAAGGCTTTTCTAAGCATGAAAGTGAAGGAATAAAAAGAAAAGTAACACATTGACAGATTTTGTAGAATAAAGAATATTATATGTCTTTATATCAAAAAAGCAGCATAAACTAAAGTAACTAAAATAACTGCACCATTATTATAAAGTGCTCATTTTCATAGCACATAAAAAGTACTTTCAAATCAACAAGAAAACAACTCTATTAGAATATGAATAATTCAATTAATTTTTAAATGGCAATCTCTTTAAAAATGAGAGGAATGGAAAATGAAATAAACAGATATTCTTTTTGTCTACTGAAAAAGCAAATACTTTTTTAAAAGGATAAAAACTAACATTGAAAAAGGTCAAGGAACAAAGGCACAGAAATAGACCATTGTTGGGTTGTTTAAATAGGTATAACCCATGTACATATACGTAAGTACACAGAAAAATATCTAGAAACATATACATGAAACTGATGATGGGGAGTTCCGTGGTGGTCTAGTGGACAGGATTCAGCGTTTTCACTGCCGTGGCCTGGGTTCAATTCCTGGTCAGAGAACTGAGATCCCGCAAGCCGTGCAGCGTGGCCAAAAAAAACCCCCAAAAAACAAAACAAACAGAAAAAGAAACCGATGATAATAGTTACATTTATGGAGAGAAGAGAAGGAACGATAATTAGAGTAATGGTCAAAGAAACTAACTTTAATCTCTAATAAGTTAATTTTCCCAATAAATAGAACTTTAATTATTTGTATTGGATTGGCCAAAAAGTTCGTTCAGGTTTTTCCATAACATCTTACAATATAATTAAAAATTAATTTTAAAATAAATTTATAAACCTTTCTAGAGTAATTTCACAGTAAACATTAATAAATGATCATGTATTTTGCCCTAACAATTCTACTATTAGGAATTTATCCTAAAGAAATAGGAAATTCATAGAAATACACCATGTGTATATGGACATTTGACATATGATGGAGGCATTGCAAAGCAATACGGAAAGGGTGGTCTTTTCAGTAAATGGTGTTGAGACAACTGGGTATCTACATAGAAAAAATGAAACTGGACCCCTACTTCACACTATAGACAAAAACCAACATCAGTTTAATTATAGACCTAATGTATAGGCAGAAGGCAACACCATAAAACTTTAAGAACATAACATAGGAGGACATCTTCATCACCCTGGGTAAGGAAATTTTAAGACAAAAAGCACTAAGTATAAAAAGTTAATAAATTGAACTACATTAAAATTTGAAATGTCTATACAAAAGAAGGATATCATAAAGAGAAAGAAAAGACAAACTACAAAGCAAGAGAAAATAATGTGCATCATATATAACTTGAGAGGATTAGTTTCCGGAATATATAGACTCCCATAAATCAATGAGAAAAAGAAAAAGAAGCCAAAAGACTTTAACAAGCACTTCAGAGAAGAAGAAATCCAAATGGCCAGTAAGTATATAAAAAGGAACTCAACCTCATTAGTAATCAGACAAAGAAAACCCCAGCAGGAACAGGAATTGACTGTAAATGGGCACAAGGGAACTTCAGGTGGTCAAAAGAGGATTCTAAAGCTAGACTGTAGTGATGGTTGCACAACTGTACAAAGTTATTAAAACTCATCAAGTTGTAAACACAAAATAGGTGAATTCTGAGTTATATAAATTATACCTCAATACAGCTATTTTTTTAAATGGGCAAACAAACACGAAATTTCACAAAAAAGAAAACACCCAAATATTCGATAGGCACATGATAGGCACATGACTCAATTTTTTTAGTCATCAGGAAAATGTAGATAAAACCACTTCACACTCACCAGAATGGCTAACATAAAATATTAATAACAGTATTAATAACAATAGCAAGTGTTGGTGAGGACAAAGGGCAACTGAGAAAATCCCCATCCCTCACTTATGGGGGTATAAATTCATACAACCACTTTGGAAGACTGGCCGTAAGCAAGGGATGGGGATTTTCTCAATTGTTCTTTGTCCTCACCAACGCTAGTTCAAAAATGTATTTTTGAACTAGAATTCTATGACCAAACTATACATCAAGTATGACATTATAATATAGACATATTCAGACAGGCCTGGTCTTAAAAACCGAACCTTCCATTCATCCTTTCTCAGAAGACTACTGAAGGCTGTACATAACCAAAACAAGGAAGAAATTCCAATAGGAAAAACAAAGCATTTAAGACACTCTTGAAGTAGTTTGAGCTCCTAAGACTTCTGGGGAGGAAAATTATAACCCATTATTGAGAGATATTTTAAAAAAAGACCTAGAGATAAAACATATGCATAGGTAGGAAGACTCAGTATCATGGAGACGTTAATTTTTCCAAAGTTGATGTAAATATAAATCAATAAAACCCCTTCAAAAAGGCACAACAGGTTTTTTTGTGGAACTCAATTAAGCTAATTCTAAAATGTACATGAAAGCACTAAAGGCCAAGAATATACTAGACATTGCTGAAGAAGAACAAGGGGAAGTCTTTCTCTAGCAGAGATTTGTTTTAATGCTTTCCTAATTAAGACAGGGGGATACTGACAAAGGAATAGACTAATAGATCAATAAAGAGACTAGAGATGCAGAAACAGACACATGTTGCAGACAGCACTGCAGAGCAGTGGAAGAATAGTTTCCCCCAGTGATGAGTCTTGGGACAATTGTGTATCCATTGGAGAAAAAAATGAAATTGGACCCCTATATCATACCATTTGCAAAAATCTCTTCTAACATTTAGGGTTGTAGACCTAAATGTTAAAGGCAAAATCATAAAGCTCTTAGAAGATAAAATAGGGGATTATCTCCATGATCTCAGGTTAGGAAAGCCTTTCTTCTCTTTTTTTTTTTTTTTTCAAAGATCTAATTAGCTTTACTAGGTGATTCATCAATCGGGCAGCATCCCATCCAACAACTGGAAGGACACTCCAAGAAAGAATTTCTCAAATACAATACAGAAAGCATTAACTGAAAAAGAAAAAACAAAGTTGGCGTATATTCAAGTCAAGAACTTCCTGTTCATAAAAAGACACCATAAAGAAAATGAAAAGACAGGCACAGAATGAAAATGTATTTGCAATAACCATAACCAGCAAATGGTTAAAATCCAGAATACACTACAAATAAACAAGAAGAAGACATCCAAGAGGAACATGAACAAGAAACTTGAACACAAAAGAAGAAATTCAAATTACTAATAAACCTATGAAAAGAATCACTTATCAGCAGTCAGGGAAAGATGTATTAAAACCACAAGGAAAACTATAACATCAGATTGTCAAAACTTAAAAATTCTGACAATATCAAATGCTGGAGAGAAAGCAGAGCAAGGAAATTATCATACGCTGCTGGTGGGAGTGTAAACTGGTATAGTATGGCATCATCTAGTAAAATTAAAGATACACTACCCTATAACCCAGCAATTCTACTCCTGAGTTAAGTCTTAGTGAAACTCATACATATATGCACCAGTACTGTGTATAAAAGCCAAAAACTGGAAACACCTGATATATCCATTAACAGTACAATGGTAAATAATTGGTGATGTAACCATATATTGTAATTCTATGCAACAATTAACTACATACCGCTCTAGTGATAACAAAGACAAACCTCACAAACAATGCTGATTTCAAAAGAGGCAAGACACAAAATACACTCAATACATACAAAACTAAAGTTATCATGTTTAGTTACACACTCCTAGACAGTAAACTATGAAGAAAGGAAAGAAATGAATAACTTAGATAGAATAGTGGTTTCCTTTAGGGGGAGAGAGGAAGCAATTCAGAAAGGAGGTGGGAAGGATTCTGGGGTACAGGCAGAATTCTTTTACTCTGATGGTTGTTAATATGAGTTCACTTTACTATTGTTTGCTAAACGTACATATATGTTTTGTACTTCTCAATACAAAGATTATATATTTCACTACTTTCTTTAAAAAAGGTGCATGCCCATCAGGGACATAAAAAGAATCACTTTCATCCAGCACACAGTCAATAGTTCAGCTTCAATTCAATAGATCATTTCATGTCATTCTTTTTTTTTTTTCTGTTAAAAGCAACAGAAATACAAACATAAAAAATTGTGAGAGATACTACATATCTTCATTTATGTGTCAAATAATACTATTAAAAAGAGAAAATAAATGTAAAATTGGGAAGATCTTTCAGGCAAGAAAGTAACTGTTACAGAGTTGTATAGTGCAGGACTGAGTGGAAAGCATACAACAATATGATGGAAAAATGATTGCCTATTTCGAATTTAACCTTTGTAACAGTTACTAATTTCCATAAGCAAATGACAGTTGGAATCAACTTTAGAAATAGTTTTCTATTGCATACTAATACATACAATTGTAAGGTTTGATAGCTTTTTTCTCTTACACAGAAGTTTATAAATTTAAAATTTCTAGACAATCTTGTACAGTAAAAAAGGTTACAAAAAAGGCAGAACAGGTCAGATAAGTTTAAATTTTAAATTTTCTTTTTAAAAAAACTCAGAGCTTACTCCTTGAAAGCATAAAATAGAAAGATGAAAAGAAAAGATGCAAAGAACTCACACTCTTCAAATATCACACTAAAATAGATATCAAGCCCACAAAAAATTATCCTTGACACAATCTTATAGTGTTCAACTACATGGAGTAAGTCTCTTGTTTTTCAAAAAATTTTCAATTGGTGTCCCACTATAGGAAGATACATTCACTTTGCAGAGTCATTAAAGAATTAAATCACACAGCATTAGCATGTCCACACAATCTGCCTGTGCCAGAAAATGGTTTACTATCTTTGTAGGTCACTTTTCCTGTCCCATCCCATGTTTTGTTTCCGAGCTGTAAATGTAACAACAGTAATTTTCTGCCATTTTCTGAGCCCTTTTTTGTGTCTTACATTTTTTATCTCCTTTAATTCTCACACACTGAGGAGTAGGTCTTACTGATGAGAAAAATGAGACACGGAACGATTAAGTAACTTGTCCAAGGTCACAGGCTGCTATTGAGGGAGCCAAGATATAGTCCAACTCTGGAGCCAGTGTCTTAATCTTACACTGTTTCTGTTCAATAAAACATTTAAACCATGAAAACTGCCCATAATCACCTACTGCCTTCTAACTACCAGATCCCAGGTGCCTTGAGGATTTATTTTTGCCTTTCCTAGATAACTCACAGAACATTAATGGGTAAAAGAATCTAAACATTTAGGGAAATCTATGATTTTCCACCTCAGAAAAAAGGAGGTCCAAAGACATTAAACGTTCTGTCCAAGATCTCGAAGCTGGTTTGTGACAACCAGCAATAAAACACAATTCTTAACTCCCAGGAGTGATCTTCCCACTGCACTAAAAGCCCTGTCTTTCATACATTCTATACTGTAAGCTCTTGTTGAAATCCATAGTCTACCCTCCACATTAGGCACTGAAGTTTACTTTGTCAACTTTCACAGCACACAGTAGCTTCAATAGCACTCACAAGCAGGTAACACACATTCTTTCATTTCCACAAATATAAAGAGAAATGCACTATGTGCTAAGGCAATAGAATTAACCCAAATGTATATCATAATTTTGGCCCCTAGTCTTATCATAAAAACATAAATACATTAACATATGACAAGTGCCATAGTAAGCAAGGTGAACAATGTGTTTTGAAAGCACACAGAAAAGAGTAGATATTTCAGACTAAGAATGAGGGGCTTTGAGATGCATTAGAGGCAGGGCAAAGGCAGACAGTGTGATGATGCTTAGAAAGAAGGAAAAATGCTATCACTTCTACCAATAGACATTAAAGTTAAAAAAAAAAAGTAACAGTAAACATGGTGTCAGAAGACTTGAGATCAAATCTAGGCTGTTACTAGTGTGAATGTGAACAATTTCTGAGTCTCAGTGTCCTCATCTATGAAATGTAGATACTACTGACCTGCATACCTCGCAAAACTCTCATGGGGGCCAAATTATGTGAAAGTACTTTAAAAACCGCAGAGTCCTGTATAAACTTAAGTTATTTATATTTTCACTTCTAGGCAACCCTGTGGGTCCTTCCCCTTAAACTGTCTCATAAACTCCTCACCCTTCAGGATGAAAATACTCCGATGACATCATTCATATACTCCTTACAAGACAGTAAACAGTTAAGACATGCCTTCCTATTGAAACGGCAAACCTCTTTCTACTGAAATGAATATCTGTATATAAAAATATGTGTGTGTATATATGTGGGTGCATGTTTTTTTAAATTTCTTAAGCCCTGAAATTGACTTCTAGTCAATGCTTATTATAATTATATTTAGAAACTAATACCAGATGCAGGTTTCCTTCCGAAAATTTTCTATCAGAAATTCCACTCCATTTTACAGTATGCTGTCAAGCAACCAACTCAAGAATAGTCTGCAAGTAGCGATCACTTTGCTCTCATCCCCAAGAGACCGGTTATGTATGAGCAATAGATACAACCAAATATATACTCTGGACCCCAAAAGGGAACTGCTTTAGTTTAAGTATACATACGAATGCAAACAGCTAGTACACAAATAGAAATCCATTGAAAAGTATAATGAGTTTCTGATTTGAAAATGCTTGAGGGCCACAACCAGACCCTTCCTTTAAATTAAAGAACACCCTCATTTCCTTTAACGTTTAACAGAGCAGACGGTAAACCTTGCCTCCGTTTGGCAACCACTCTTTAATCTACATCCAGGCCCCATTTTGTTCAACCTTAAACCCTACCTCTTAGCTACTCCTTGGATGATAACCTAAATAAAGTTCCAAAGTACGTTTACGAAGTCAGAAGAAGGTCCAAGAGACAGGAACAGGACGCGGGAGCGAGAAATCCTCGTGCCACTCCGGGCCACGGGCTGTTTGATCTCACAAGTGCAACTTCCCGTTTCTCCCTCTTACCTTGTACACTTTCCCAAAGGCTCCGTCGCCCAATTCGCCTATAATTTCCCAAAACTCCTCGGGATTTAGGTCCCTCTTCACATGTTCGTACTGCTTCTTCTTCTTCTCGCTCCCCAACTTGAAGATCTTACGGAAATTGAAGAAGGACATTTTTCCTCCCAACAGAGTTCCTTACACTTAAGGAGTAAAAACAACAATAAGAGGCAAAGTTTCTCCTCCCTCCTCTCCCGCGCGAGCCCGGCGGGCGACGGCGGGCGCTGGCTGTCCCGGCTCCCGCCGGAGGCTCCGGGCCGGCCGTCTCCGGGGAAGGCGGGGCGCGACTCCCGCTCCGGCCCACGGGGTGGGGACGCTGCGCGGGCGGCCCCTCCGCCGAGCCCGGCCCGCGGGCCGCGCGGCTAAGCGCCTGGCCCCCGGCCGGCCCTCGGGGGGCGGCACCTGCCCGGACGCTCGTCCCCCCACCGGCCCGGCCCGACGGGCCCGAGTGGTCCGGACGCCCGCGGCCACCGCGGTTAGGCCCGTGTCACGGCGAGTCTCCAGGGGCGTCGGCCACTCCGGGATAGGGACGCGGCCGGCGGCCTCTGAGGCGGGCAATTGTCTGGCCGAGCTCTCCCGCCCCGGGCCGGGAGCCCGGGGTCTCCTCCGCAGCCGTCTGCACCCGCGGCGCGAGGTCCGCGCGTCCCCCTGGGCTCTGGGGCGCAGCCGCCGCCGCCGCCGCCGCCGCCGCCGCCGCCGCCGCCGCCTAGCTCCCTCCCCAGCCCACGCAGCCTCGGCCTAGAGCGCGCGCCAACGCCGACGCCGCAGCGCGCCCGCGCGCTCCCCCGGCCGCGCGCCAGGCTCTCCGCGCACTCGCGCGGGGGTGGCCCCTCTGGCCCCGCGCACGCGCGTTGAGCCCCGCAAGCTGGCGGCCCTAGGAGGCTCGTTGGCGCCCGGCGTGGGGGGGTGCGCTGTGGGTGCTTGATCTGGTAGCTGGCTGACGGTTGCTCCGGGTTTGCCCTCCAAGCCCCAAATTCTTGTCAGCCAACGGCTTTGATGGAGTTGCCCCTTTGCGCACGACCCTGCTGGTTGTGCTAGCGGATGTTTCCTCCATTCTGGATCTGGGAAAATGCGTAGTGAGTGAAAGCTGAGCTGTCCCGATCTGGACCTTTTCGTTCTCAAATGGGCCCCAGAGTGAGAGGGAAATATCTGTGGTGGCTGTTTGCTTTGCATCCAGAGCTTACGAGCTCTGTGACCTTGGGCGACTAACCTCTCCGAGCCTCAGTTTCTTCATTGTGAAATGAAGATCCTTAAAGTCCCGACCTGGGGGTTGTGGCGAGGAGTAAATGAGGCAATGGATGTAAGCCCTTTGCAAGGTGCCTGCACCGGCAAACGCTCAATTTCAGTTCCTGCTGTTGTTACAAATGTGCACGTAAGACAGCCATAAACATATAAAAATTGTTGAAGCCCGCTTCTTGAGTGATGACCACGACACTCCCTTGAGGGTAATCTACCTTCTTCTGGCCACTTCCATAGCCGTAATCCTGGTGTCACCCTTCGTGACTCCATCTGAACCACTTAAACTAAGGCCTTCACTTCCTGATCTGCCTCCAGCCCCCTTGGACAGCACTAGTGGAAGACGACCTAATGTGGGTGTTGGCTGCAATCTGTCAGATGGTGCCGCGCCCTCCCCTCCACTAGGAGGGAGCACTTTCAGGGCAGTGGCTGGTTACGCATCATGATATCCAGGTACCTACCAACATTCCTGGCATGTGATAGGAAGGCAGATCCCATGAATGAATGAATGCATGCATGCATCCATGCTACCTGGAGCAGAGGCCATTTTGCTGTCTAGGTACCCCTACCAAATCATTTTGTCCTCCAGCCCCAAAATGGCATAACAAAACCCCCCTTGTAGTAAGAGGGATATGATGATCTTGTTTCTCAAGACTCTCTATTTTTTAATAGTTTTATTGAGGTATAACTGATATACAATAAAATGTACATATTTAAAATATATACTTTTAGGTAACTATACTCAGTATCTTGTAATAACCTATAACGGAAAAGAATCTAAAAAAGAATATATATATATATAGTCTGAATCACTTTCCTGTACACCTGAAACTAACACAACATTGTAAATCAACTACATTTCAATAAAAATTAAAATTTTTTAAATGAGAAAATAAGTTATTGTAAAAATAAATAAAATAAAATATATACTTTTATGTTTTGACAAATGGAAACACCTGTGAAAACAATACCATAATTAATCTATTTTTAATTAGTATCATTTATGTAGTTGGCTTTAGATGTAAAGATAATACATACTCAATGTGGAAAATGAAGAAATGCACAAAAAAATTAAAAGTGCTATAATTCCACCATCCAGAGATAACCATTGGCAAGATTTCATTATATTTCCAAACAGGACTTTCTGGCTGTGCATTAACTTTTTTTACATGGATAAATTATAAAGATTGCATATAAATGTTTGCATCCTGTACCTTTGATATTTCAGTGTGATTAGTAATTGTTTTCTTCCATCATGAGATATTTAGATTGCTTAACAACTTTTCTCTGTTTCAGATAAAACATTGATAAATATCTTTGTTCACAGATCCTTTTCCACATATTTGATTATTTCCTTAGGATAAATTACCAGAAGTAGATTTGGGTCAAAGGGTATAAGTCTGTTTCCTTTTTTTGTTCTTCTCAAAACAGAAAAACCTTTACTGTTTTCTCAATTAAAAGATAGTATATCCTTGTCGTAAATTAATTCAAATGAGACGGAAATGATAAACTAGGAAGCTGTCTATAACTCTCCCCTCCTGCCTTCACCCTCCCAGACTTCACCCCCAACCTAACCACTGTTAAGAGTTAAGCCTTAATGAGCAGGCGGGAACTTTGGATGGTAACAAAATAGTCCTAAAACTGGATTGTGGTAATGCTTGCAAAACTGTATGCATTTACCAAAAGTCATTGGATTGTAGACTTACAATGGGTGAATTGTATGGTATGTAAATTATACCACAATAAAGCTGCTTTTAAAAAGTTATAGGTGACCAAATTTTTTTCTATGCATATAACTTTTCAATATAAAAATGGTATCTGATATGGATCATGGACATCTTTCATGTCAACACAAATAGATCTTATCTTTTTAATAGCTGCATACATAGAGTCCCAGTGTATAGCTCTACCATCATTTATTTAAGCATTTCTCTACTGGCAGGCATTTAGGTGGTTTCCAATTTTTTGTCATCATAAACAACACTGCAGTGAGCATGCATATACAAGCGTTTTTGTGTATTTGTCTGATTATATTCCTTTAAGATAAATTTCAAGAAGTGGAACTGCTAAATCAAAGAACATATTTTTAAATGTTTTTACTTGTATTGCCAAATTGGCCTCTAGAAAGGTTGTACTAATCTCTGCTCCTACTAACAATGTATGTATGAGAATGCCAGTGTCACCTGCCCCTCAATAGCACCCTATCCATCTTTTTAAACTTTGCCAAGATAGTCCAAAATAATCTCTCATTTACAATTCTCTGATTGTTGGTGATGTAACACCTTTTCAGATGTATACTGGCCACCTTTATTTCTTATTTTATAAATTGCCTCATCATGTCAATGAATAATAACAAATGACATTGTCAGTAGCGTATAAATGAGGTGATCAAGTCCAACATACTTTGGTGAAATGATTGTGGAGTTAATAATAGCTTATATAGTTTTTCCATGAAGTTACAGCCGCAGAAATTATTTAATAATACCAGGTGAGATGATATTTAGTCAGATTCAGATTTTCCCAACAATGACCATGATATCTAGATGTTTGTGTTATCTGTAAATAATAGTTTGCCTTCCTTGAATTTTTAATCTTTTAAAAATTAAGTTTAAACAGTGGCCACGTAAAGTATTCATTTAACACACAATGTTTTGTCTCCACTCACTAACAGATTGGTGAGGGGATAACTGTCTTCACAATTTACCAGATCACTAACCTTCACTGATAATAATAAGGATATCATTAAAAATTAAAAACTGAATATGTATGGAGTGCTGACTACATGCCAGGCACTGTGCTAAGTGGTTTACATGTATCATCTCATTTAAACATCATATAAACCCTTTGAGGTAGGTTCTGTGATAGCTCCCAAGTAAAAGTGAGGAAAACTGAGACAGCATTAAATATAAATAACATAGTCATGACCTCAGATATAGTAATGGAGGATCTGAACTTGAATCTAGATCTTGGTAAACCAGTTCCTTAGCATTTGACAACTCCACTATGACTATCTCCTTAGCCGTACTGAACTTCTGTAATAGCTGTCTCACAGGATTGTTGCCACTGTTATTTCTTTCTCCCTCCCTTTGTAACTTGAAAACATACTCTACTCATGGTCTCCACTTTGTGAGCTCCCAAATGTATGTGTGTGTGTATGTGTAAACATGTTTATACGTGAATGTGTGTGAGTATGTGAAAGTGTAGGGGTGTTGGGTGTGTTTGTGTATGAGCAATGAATATGTATGTGAATATATGTGTATGGGGGTATATGTGGGTCTGTTTGTGTGTGTGAGCATGTGTATATCTGAGTATGTGTCTGACAGTATGTGTATGTTTCTCCCTCTAGACTTTGAGGGCAGGGACTGTGTCTTGCTCATCCTTACACCCCCTGCATCTAGCCCAATGTCTTTGTCGTAGTGCATACATTTTTGTTGGATAATGAATGAAAATAAAAGAATTTTATACCTAGTGAAATCAAATTACATGTCAATTCCTTTTCCCTTCCATATTCTAATTTAGGCAGTAAATTTGCTAATAATTTCTTTAAATGCTACTGTGGAGGTTACATGGAAGGAGCAAATTCCTTTGGTGTATGAGCACCCTGTGATGTAAATATATTTTTCTATCCTTGTGAAGTTACATTTTTTAGGAAGGAATTTTTTCAGGTATTTTAAGAAAGTAACCTGCAATTATGACAATTATTCTCCTGAAATAGGATTTGTGTGTCATTCAGGAAACTACAGACTTTTGGTCATTTTTTCCTGTTTTAAAAGTAAACAAATTATTTGATTTAAGCTATTTTTGATTCAAAAAGAGAATCCAAAAATATCCTCCCTTCTACTTCATCTCCCTTTCTGCGTCATACAGAACTGTTACACTCACACTCCCACCCTCTCCTCATCCCTAGCTGCTTCTGTTCAAATGAATCATAAGCATTTCACACTGTAATGACAAGTCTTAACATACTCAGATCTTAGGAAATTAAAAAAAACAAAACTGTACAGACATACTTCTTTTATAAGTTGTATTCAAATTCCAGTTTAAAAATCTAGACGCCATAACATCTTTTGAACTTTAAGGATTTGAATGATCCAGATCAAATTTATTTCATTCAGACATTAACTAGCCACAGCATTCAGGCAACCAAGCCTGTGAGGTTGATAGAAACCTTTGTGCTAATATGGCTCCATAGTTGTATGTATTATATTTCTTCTGTCTTTGTTACATAAGACATATGTTGGATGTGATCGTTTTGAGCACTGGCTCAAAATTACTTGTCCTGTGATTAACCAGCTCTGTGGGCAAGTCACTACTCTACACCCTGAGGATTACACATGAATTTCACTTTTAACAGAGGTGTCTTCAAGGAGATGAAACAATTCAGAATGACCCAGAAAACAGGATAACTGCTAAGGTAAAATTTTTGTAGTAGTTTGCCCTTTCAGAATGATCATATGATCTCTTAAGAGCCCTGGCAACTATAGAATTCTGTTTTCATGGTGCCCCTAACTTTAGTTGCCTTATCTACTAGTAACTGTGTCCATTTTTCTGACACAGTTTTGACTGAAGAGTAATAAATGCAGTTAGGAATTTCAAAAAGAAGGGCATGTCTGCTGAAATTCATTGATAATCCCGTTTCCACTGAAAACTATTCTTGGGATAACCCTTAAAAAATTTACCTAGTGAGATGTCACACTGTCACATGTGCTGGGGGGAGGGAGGGATATTTTCAGAGTAAAGTCAGTGGCTATCTTCCAAAAGAAATTTTTAGATTTCTTTTCCAAGCCCTTGTTACCATCTTGTACTTCTTCCTCCTCCCCTTCTAATCTTTTAGAACCTAGTGCCTCACCCAGGTTTTTAACAAAAACTTTGTTACTGCAAATTCCTGTTTCACGAAGCTGTCACGGCAATTACAAACCACAGTTTGTGGCTTATTACAGTAAATCATTAACACTATCATGGGATACTTCCTATTTGTCTGGGTGATCACAGTTTTTTTTCTATTTCCGTGACTTGTATTTTACGCTGCTGCAGGAAGAAATTAACCAATATATATTTCTATTTACACGCATATATATTCTCGAGTTTTTAAATCCATGTGAACTTCATAAAATGGCATTTCTCACAAAAACGAACAAATTATTTGTGATTGAGGTTTCAGCTGCGTAAATATATAGAGAGTTGAGTCTTTAAATACCCATTTAGAATTGCTACCTTTCATTTACTCCTTCATTCAATAGATAGTCTCAATTTGCTACTATATGCCAGTCATATACTCTAGGAACTTATATTCTAGATGGTTAAGTGGGATTTAGACAAACAATAAAGGAGAGATATTATCTTCTAACCCAGTGATTCTCAGCTGGGGGTGATCTTGCTTGCCTCCCTCCCAGATATTTGGCAATTTTTGCAGACATTTTTGGTTGTCACAACTAGGGGAGAGGGTGCTTCTGGCATCTGGTGGGTAGAGGCCAGAGATTCTGCTAAACATCCTGCAATGCACAGGGCAGTTCCCCCACCTAACCCCCAACAAGGAATTATCCAGCTGAGGTTGAGAAACCCTGTACTAACCTTTAGTATTATAGTCCTGGATTTTGGTTACCCTTGAGGGAGTAGTGACTGGAAGAGGACAATGGGGTGGGAGCAGAGCGGGAGTGGAGGGAGGTTTCTGGATGCTGATTACATGGGTGCATTTATTATGCAAAATTTCTCTAAACTCTGCTCTTATGGTTTGTGCATTTTTCTATGTGTATAATTTTAACATATATCCACTACATTTTTTGAAACTCCTTCCACCAAGAGAAGTATCTATGTTCCCTCCCCATGAATCTTAGATCTGTGACTGCTTAACCAATATAATACAGCAGAAGTGACACTGTGCCAGTTTCCAGACCCAGACTTTAAGAAATTGGCAATTTCCACTTCCTGTCATTTGGAACGCTCACTCTTGGAACCCAGCCACCATGCTCTAAGGGAGCCCAAAATAACCCACAGAGAGGCCCATGTGGAGGAAACTGTGTGGAAGGAAACAGAGGCCCCAGGCCCTCAGTCCTGGTTGAGCTCCCACCTGACAGCCAGCATCAACCTGCCAACCAGGCGAGTGAACCATCTTGAAGTAGATCCTCCTGCCTCTATTCAAACTACCCCAGCTGACATCCAGTGGAGAAGAGCCAAATCTTCCCCGCTGAGCCCTGCCCAAATTGCAGATTCATGAACTAAATAAACAACTGCTGTTAATTTAAGTGACTACATTTTAGAAAAGTTTGTTAAGCAGCAATCTATAACTGGAACAAGGTTAAGTAAATCAAAACGTTACTTTGAAAAGGAGTACTACAGCCATATAACTTTGGGAAACTCTTGGTTAAATAAAGTTTTAAAATTTCTCTTACTGCAGAACCTTTAATGGGCTAATGTGTTTTGCATTTCCACACAAGATTATCCAGTGTTTCTCAAACATTTTTAACCGTAGAATCTGTATTTTAAAGTGCCATCTTGCAAGAAAGGTGCTCAATAGACCAGACTTTAAGAAAACCAGACTAACCTTTCAGTAATTCAGTAATTGAAATTCTAACCCTTAAAACTGAAGAGTTAATATCAAGATAGTTTTAACTAGAAAATTCATATGTAATCCAGTTAATTCTGGTAATAAAGTGAAATACCTTAAATTTGCCTAACAAAATTTTAAATTATTTTAATGGCAGTTAAAAAGTGTAGATGGCATCTCAGTAGCTATTTCAAAGTCCCTGGGGTCATAATCAAAGGCTACATAAGTTAAAAAAAAAATAACTCTACATTCTGTTTCTGCTTGGAAAGTAATAGTAGCAATGTGTACTTCAATTTATTTTTTTTTTAATTGAAGTATAGTTGATTTACAATGTTGTGTTAGTTTCAGGTGTATCTATACTTCAATTTAGGTGTTGAATGTTATAGAATGCTTTCCAGGTTTCCTAAAATTCTCACCTGATCTTTTTTTTTTTTTTAATCAGTCATCAATTTTATACACATCAGTGTATACATGTCAATCCCAATCGCCCAATTCTCACCTGATCTTAAATTGAACTACACAACATACTTCTAATATACTGATACAAAGTTCTCTATTTATTTGTCCTTAAAGACAACATTGGGGACTTCCCTGGTGGCGCAGTGGTTGAGAATCTGCCTGCCAACGCAGGGGACACGGGTTCGAGCCCTGGTCGGGGAAGAACCCACATGCCACGGAGCAACTAAGCCCGCATGCCACAACTACTGAAGCCCGCACGCCTGGAGCCCGTGCTCGGCAACAAGAGAAGCCACTGCAATGAGAAGCCCACACACCGCAACAAAGAGTAGCCCCTGCTCGCCGCAACTAGAAAAGGCCCACGTGCAGCAACAAAGACCCAACACAGCCAAAAATAAATGAATGAATTAATTAATTTTTTTAAAAAAGAAAACATTGGACTGAAGTGGATAAATTTAGAAATTATATCTTGTCTCATGTCTAGTGGAACTCAAGTTTATTCATTATTGTCATCATCCAAAATCAAATGGAGGTTTTGTTTTGGTTTTCTTATCAAAGACCAATTCACAGTCCCCACACACATTCAGTTTCCCCATGTCTCAGCTCAGATGTATCACTTCAGCATGAGGGAACTTTGGAATAAAAACTATAGCATCAAAGTATAGCATTGTGCCGAGTAGGATATTGACCAACTTCACAAACACCCCTGTCATCATTCTCCTTTAGCCTTTCAGATCCTCCACTAGAACCTGACCTCTGCAGATAGAGGTCTCCAATCAGTCCTTAGTCCCCTCTTATCTTGGATCCACAGTGCCTTGATTTCCACCCCCTGGCCTTATTATCAAGTCTTAGCCACCCTGATCTATACTTGATTGCTGGAAAAGTTATTTTGTTTGAACCTTCGTGTTCAAACTGTGCTGACTCTAATCAGCTCCTTCTCAAACCAACTGAGTTAGAAATTCTAGTTTCTAGATTCCTCTCTGGCTTGGAGAAAGACACTTGTTTGGCTTTTGTGCCAAAACACAAAAGCACACCGCCAAAGGGGTCTGGGAAGGCTGAAATCCAGCACACGTTTCATTAATCAGGCTGAGAGCCTGTGAGTCTGTCAGCCCAAAGGGACATCTTTTCTGGTTTTAACAAAGGCGATTCATAAAGTGGTGGTACCGCTGGCCTCTAACATAGACCTCAGTGTCATCATTTAAACCTCTGGGATATTCTCTTTCCATCTTTTCTATTGTCTTAGGCTCTGTGCTATTCCATGGCATTTCAGAAAGGTCTTTTAAATACTAGACATTCGACGGGGTGACCTCTAAATAATTTTGTGCCCTCAAGTTCTATGACTCTATATTCTGTTCTTCCTGTCTCCCCTCTTCTTATGGACTTAGTGCCCTGTCCCTCCACCTGAGAAGCTGTCATCTACCCACTGTTGCAGCAGAAGTTTCGGTTCTTCCAAACCCACCCCAAATTATCCCTTTTTCCAACAGCCTTACGTATAGATATGCAGACATCCGATTAAATTGTGAAGGTAAATCCTATTGACTTCTATTACAACTTTTAAAATAATTGAAAACTATGGTTACATTTAATGAGTTTTTTTTTTTCAGAGAAAACCAAAAATAATTGTAACATGTTGTGTTCCTTACCGAGGGCAGAAGAATATGGATGTCCCTGCTCAGAGAGCAAATTCACCCTTGCTTTGCCTTTTAGTTCTGTTCAGGCCCTTTACAGATGGATGATCCCCACCTACACTGGTGAGAGTGGATCTTCTTAACCCAGTCTACCAATTCAAATGCTAATCTCTTCTGAAACACCCCTACAGACATATACCCAGAAATGATGTTTTACCAGCTTTCTGGGCATCCCTCAGCCCAGTCAAGTTGACACATAAAATCAACCATCACACCATACAATGGAACACTACTTAGCAACAAAAAGGAATAAACTATTAGATATGCGCAATAACATGGATGAATCTCAAAAACCGTGTTGAGTGAAAGAAGCCAGACAAAAAGGAGTACATGGAAACTAAAAGGCAAACTAAACTATAGTGATAAAAATCATGCCAATGGTTGTTGGGAATGAAGAGGGAGAGGACTTAGTGGCACATGGAAACTTGGGGGGGGGTGATAAATGTGTTCATTATTTTGATTATGGTGATGGATTCATAGGTGAATATTTATGTCAAAACTTACCAAATTGTACACTTTATTTTTTTTTTTAATTTTTAATTTATTTATTTACTTTTATTTTTGGCTGCGTTGGGTCTTCGTTGCGGTACGCGGGCTTCTCATTGCGGCGTCTTCTCTTGTTGCGGAGCACGGGCTCTAGGCACGCAGGCTTCAGTAGTTGTGGCTCGCGGACTGTAGAGCACAGGCTCAGTAGTTGTGGCGCACGGGCTTAGTTGCTCCACGACATGTGGGATCTTCCCAGACCAGGGATCGAACCTGTGTCCCCTGCAGTGGCAGGCAGATTCTTATCCACTGTGCCACCAGGGAAGCCCAAATTGTACACTTTAAATACCTGCTATTTACTGTGTTAATTACACCTCAATGAAACTGAAAAATACATTTTAATGATGTTATCTAATCAATTAATAGTTATAATCAATTATTGTGACCTTGTATCTTATTCAAAGGCAACTCATAGGCTTCTCCTTAGTAATGGTAATAATAAATCCAGGTTTATATTACGGATATGCAGCTAACTTAAGTTTACAGTCAGGGTCCCTAAGCAAAACATTAAGAAATGGTCCTTTGATAACTTTGTTTATTGAAAATTTATTTTCATAGGAAAGAAAAATGGTAGTATTGCAGGGGTGACCTGAGTGGGCTTTAGCCCCCCCATCATCCCTGTTGGCAACGACCCCCTCCATTCTTTGAGATGGACCAATATTATAGACATAGTTTTTCTCAATGTTATGTAAATGGTTAGATGTAAATCCAAACCAATAAGCTTCCAGACATACAAGTCTGGGCCACCACTGGGAGAGATCTCCCCTTTAAGTGACTCTTCCTACAATGTGGAAGCCACTTTTGTGGTTTTTATGCCTGTGATTAGCACCAATAATTATACTGAGATTTGTAGAACATTTTGTTTCTAATTGGTATTCACTGAATTTCTCAAAATGTAGGCTTCCAGTGGAAACCTGCAAGTTCTTTGCTCCCCTTTAACCTTTCTGCCTCATTCAGGAAACCATCTTAATTCCATTCTACAGCTTTGCCTTTCAAACGTTTGCTGGTTCACATAACAACAAGGCTTAGGGAATTATTAAAGGATAAAGACTGCTTTGAAGCCAGTATTATTGCCATCCAACCCCAGAACCGATCTTGCTAAACCCACAAACTCAGAAGCACAAGCTCTCTTCCAGAGCTTTCCTTTGTCTTCCTCTCAAGCCACATGATTTACTTTCCCAAAGGGAGGTTATGTTCCATTATGTTTTGATAGCATCCAGATTCTCCAGATAAACTCATTTACAAGGTGGTACACTCCTGTAAACCAGGCCAACTTAATTATTTTCAAATTACTCACCCCTTTATTAAACTGGCAAAACAAGCTAGCTTGATTATTAATATAAAAGCACTGTAAGTGCACTGATGTGCTTCTTCAGCTTCAATAAAACATCATTTTTATTAAAGAATGAGGGTTTCTGTGTAGTCAAAGTATTACTTATATATGTACTACACAGAAGGAAAAATTCAGTGTTCCCTTAATTCCCGAGAGCAGGTAGCAAATTCACCAGAGGATTTAAAACCACTGCAATAAGAGTCAAACAATGAGTGGGTGGAAGTAGGGTTTAAAAAAAGAAAAAGTGATGTTTCTGATATAGAAGACATTTCATCTTTTACAATTTGCTTAATATGAGAAGTTAAGAGCTCAAGACCAGCAATTAAATGGTGTTGGTCGATATTTTAATATGAGGAGGCAATGTTTGAGGATCAATAGCCAAAAGCCAATGCTGTTCTTAGCTGTATCAGCTGTTTTTTTTTTTTTGGCTGTGTTGGGTGTTCGTTGCTGTGCGCGGGCTTTCTTTAGTGGTAGCGAGCGCGGGGCTACTCTTCGTTGTGGTGCGCGGGCGTCTCATTGCAGTGGCTTCTCTTTTTGCGGAGCACAGGCTCTATGTGCGCAGGCTTCAGTAGTTGTGGCACACGGGCTCAGTAGTTGTGGCTCACGGGCTATAGAGCACAGGCTCTGTAGTTGTGGCGCATGGGCTTAGTTGCTCCGCGGCGTGTGGAATCTTCCTGGACCAGGGCTCAAACCCGGGACCCTGCATTGGCAGGTGGATTCTTAACCACTGTGCCACCAGGGAAGCCCTCAGCTGTCTTTTAAAGGGCTAACCATGTGGGGTTCTCCTGACAAATTTAAAATGTTATTGAGCTTGCGGGAAAATGGGCTTTGCAACAGAAGTGGTGTTAAATAGGCCACCCAGTTCCCTCTTCAGAACTGAAGGACTTATTCCTTTTGGGCGATGGGAGACCAGAACTGACTAGCTCAATAGTCTCCTCCCCCAAGGTCACATCTTCCTGTGACAGCCTCACCCATTGACTGGTTGATGCCAGGGTACATCAAGGCCTGGCCCTCTCACCCCGATGCAGGACAGCTCTGAAGAGCCATCCCAGCAACAGAGATCTCAATAGGCTTCACTGAGGCCATTGTTGAGACTACTTCACAGCCCACCTTCTTCCTGCCCAATCCTGCTTCCTTCCCTTCCCTTCCACAGGTGTTGAACCCAAGCATGCGCAAGTAATAAACTTGCAGCACAGTTATCTCTGTCTCAGAGCTGGGTTCCCTCAAATCCCCTGTTATTCCCAGCTGTAGTGAGATATAATTGACATACGGTGTAAATTTGAGGTGTACAACGTATTGATTCGTTACATTTATATATTGCAAAATGATTACCATCATAGCATTAGCTAACACTTCCATCATGCAACATAATTACCATTTCTTTGTTTGTGGTGAGAACATTTAAGATCTATTCTCTTAGCAAGTTTCAAGTACATAATATAGTAGTATTAACTATAATCACAATGCTGTATGTTAGGTCCTCAGAACTTATTCATCCTATAGCTGAAAGTGTGCACACTGACCAATATCTCCCATTTCCCCACACACCCCAACCCCTGGTAACAATCATTCTAGTCTCTTTTTCTGTGAGTTCAGCTTTTCTAGATTCCATTTGTAAGTGATATCATACAGTATTTGTCTTTCTCTGACTTGTTTCACTTAGCCTAATACCCTCAAGGTCTATCCACAAATGGCAGAATGTCTTTTCTCATAGCTGAATAACATTCCATTGTGTGTATGTAAGTATGTGTATATGTATCTCATCTCCTTTATCCATTCGTCCAATTATGGACACCTAGATTGTTTCCATATCTTGACTGTTGTAAATAATGCCACGATGAACGTGGGATCCAAAACCCCTCCTGTTTGTTTTCATCTTATTTTTTTTTAAATAGTTAAACAACAAAACAGGATATAAAATGGAAGATTAAAATCATACCCCTGCTCTCCTAGCTTCCCAGAAGGAACCACTGGTAACTATTGCTTGTATACACTTCCAGAGATGTCCTATAAATCCATAACCCTATACACATGTATGTCCCTTTTTTCGCACAAATGAGAGCATAATATCTAAAATGTTGTGCAATCTGATTGGTTTCATTTAGATATATTCTGTATATCTTTTCATATAAGTACATAGATTTCCTCCTAGTGGCTCCATATTATACCATTATATAGGTACACCATAATTTTTTAATCAGACTTTCCTACACAAATATGTAGGTAGTTTTTTGGTTTTTCTTTTCACAAATAATATTGCAAGGAGCATCCTGTAATGTTACCTTTGCCTATTTGTGTAGTATATCTAAAGCATAGATTCATAGAAGTAGAATTCTTAGATCAAATGCTGTGAGAATTTTAAAAAAAAAAAATTTAAGGTATTGCTAAATTGTTTCCCTAAAAGGCAGTCCCAAGTTAAATTCCAAAAATTCCCAAAATCAATGCAAGAGAATGCCTCTTTCCCTTGTACTCTCACGAGTTGTGAGCTTAACAAAAAGGTTTTCACCTTTGCCAATAATAATAGGTGGGAAATATTACTTCACACCCCTGCGAACCTATAGAATGCCTTAGTTTAAATTTTTTAAAGTTGTCCCCTCTGGGTGAATGAATTTTAAAAGTTCCCTCCCCACTCCCAACTTTCTAGATGGACACAGACCATGCCAGAATGTGGAATTTTCCATTCAGAACTCCATTTCCACACTACTCTTCCCTTGGCCAGTCACCTTTGCACGTTGCCCAAGCTGAACAACTCCACATGGCAGCCCTGGAACCTCACTGTTTGAAATTGCATTTCTTTAACTATGCATTACGTCCATACAACCCTTGGTACTTTTCTTGGTCTTTTTTTTTTTTTCATTTTTCTTTAAGGAGAAAACTGTTCTAAGTAGTTCAAAACCCATCAAGGTGATATTTTCATGAATCTGTATAATACCCCAACAGAACAGATGAATTGTAAATAATGATATCATTTGGTACCTTATTTACTGTATTGAAACCAGTTGACTTTATTTTCATTTTATTTATTTATTTTTAAAGTTTTGGCCTCACCACATGGCATGAGGGATCTTAGTTCCCCAACCAGGGATTGAACCTGTGCCCCCTTCCATCGGAGCACAGAGTCTTAACCACTGGACCACCAAGGAAGTCCCAAATTGTCTTTAAATTTAGTGATTCTGGGCCATTAGCTCATCTGCCTCAACTAAAATTATATATCCAAATGTATGAAGCAATTCCTAGACCCTTGTCCTCTTTTAAGAGCACTAGAGCAGCTCTATGTACAATAGCCAGGACATGGAAGCAACCTAAGTGTCCAGCATCGGATGAATGGATAAAGAAGATGTGGCACATATATACAATGGAATATTACTCAGCCATAAAAAGAAATGAAATGGAGTTATTTGTAGTGAGGTGGATGGAGTTAGAGTCTGTCATACAGAGTGAAGTAAGTCTGAAAGAGAAAAACAAATACAGTATGCTAACACATATATATGGAATCTAAGGGAAAAAAAAAAAAAGGTCATGAGGAACTTAGTGGCAAGACGGGAATAAAGACACAGACCTACTAGAGTATGGACTTGACGATATGGGGAGGGGGAAGGGTAAGATGTGACAAAGAGAGAGAGTAGCATGGACATATATACACTACTAAACGTAAAATAGATAGCTAGTGGGAAGCAACCGCATAGCACAGGGAGATCAGCTCGGTGCTTTGTGACCACCTAGAGGGGTGGGATAGGGAGGGTGGGAGGGAGGGAGATGCAGGCAGGAAGAGATATGGGAACATATGTATATGTATAACTGATTCACTTTGTTATAAAGCAGAAACTAACACACCATTGTAAAGCAATTATACTCCAATAAAGATGTTAAAAAAAAAAAGAGCACTAGAAATCATGATAATACTAATAGATACCATTAATCAAGTGTCTGGCATGAGCTGAGCAGATTAGAAGGCAGTATAGCTTAGAGGCTTCACACCCTCCCAGCTGTGCCTAACCTATGACACAGACTCTGAGGTCTCATTGACTCCACACTGGCCACTGTACACCTTGGATAATTTACCTAATCTCTCTGAAAACACCCCTCCCCTCTAAAATGGGGATAATAATAATAATAATAGTACCATCCTGATGTTCGAAAACACTTAATATGATACTTGCTACCTAGTAATTGCTCAACAATTGTGATCTATTTTGACTGGACGTCTTACATACATTATGTGACTCTCCTGATTTTAACCAAAAAGCTTCAATAAGCCCCTATTGCCAGCACAATAATATTGTTTTTGAAACTGTGTTCTCTGGGACTGTAGAGGAACCCTGGGGCTGCCATAGGGAAAAGGACTGAGAAAGACTAGTTCCATTCTTATCTGTCTATTATACTGTTCCAAAGAAAGCTTAATATGAAAAAAAAAAAAGTTTCTTTTTTTTTTGTGTTAAAGTGGAAATTTCTCTGAACCATACAGGGGAAATCTTGGCTTTCAAGGTCTTTCAATAGTTTGGCCTCAACCTACTTTTCCAGACTTATCTTCCTTGATACTCAGCCACAAACTTATCATCCTATCCACTACAATGGGGTATTTGCTGCCGGCACACTAGATTACTCATTCCTTAGAAATGGGTCCTCTGTCATTTATCTCAATATTTTCGGAGACTAGCAGAGAGTCTGACACCCAGCAGGCATTCAGAAAATATTTGTTTCATTTATTTCAGTAAATGAACCCTCCACTTCAGTTAAATTTGTCTCCTGGACACCTCTCAAATGTGTCTTGTATCTCCTTCCTGCCCTTTGTTCATGAATATTCCCTTGTCCGGATGGCCTTTCACCATCTCACCTCCACCAAATGCTTAATTCAATCTTTAAGGCTAAAATCAACTTGCATGTTTCCTATAAACCCAATCCTGACCCTTCTAATTGGAAGGCCTTCTTCCCCTAAACTCATATGGTTTATGAGTTGTCCGTAATTCACTCAGTGACTTAGCATGGATTACTTTCTATTGACGTTATCTGCATGTCTTATCTTCCTGTCTTGGAGAGCAGTGACCATGTCTTAAAGTCATCTGCTTTCTTTTATTGCTTAGCCCGGTCTCAATGTGCTCAATAAACATTTAAGAAGCAGATTAACGAATGAATGAATGTTTTGTCCCTTGATATCCCAGCCAGGGTAGTCCCAGAAAATGGGGGACACACAATAGGTAAATAAGAGTGAGACAATGCTTCTCAAAAGTTTCAAACAGGGACTCCTGGAAATGAGCACTCTTGCCCCTGGGGTAGGTGATTGAGGAAATCCTCAATTCCATATCCACCAAGGGACAACTGTGTAGATTTACAACAGTGTAAGGTTAAGTTCAGGTAACAAAGCAAAGATAAAAAGAAGACTTTTTTTACTCTCTACAACTGTACAATAAATTAATATGTTTGGAGAGAAATCCCTTCTTTCTGCAGCATCCGCTGTGAAGTTGAAGCTGTTTGGACAGTCTAGGTATTTATGAAGTGCAGTGTTTCAGATATCCATTGCTGTGTAACAAACCAACCCAACACATGGTAATTTAAAATATCAATGTTATATTATGTCTCACAATCTTGTGTATTGAATCTCTAGGCATCTCCTTTTCAGGCTCAGCTGGGGTCACTTATGTGGCTGTAGTCATCTGACCACTTGCCTGGAGCTGGAGGGTCCAAGATGGTCTCACTCACATGTCTGGCAGCTGGAGCTGGCTGTCTTTTGGGACCCAAAAGCTATCCTTCAGGTATGCTAAACTGGGCTTCCACACAGCATGAAACATCTCAGGATTGCAAGAGCAGAAGCTGCAAGGTCTCTTTTTTTTTTTTTTTTTTAATTTATTTTTGGCTGCATTGAGTCTTTGTTGCTGCGCATGGGCTTTCTCTAGTTGTGGCGAGTGGGGGATACTCTTCGCTCAGTAATTGCGGCTCACGGTCTCTAGAGCGCAGGCTCAGTAGTTGTGGCGCACGGGCTTAGTTGCTCCGTGGCATGTGGGATCTTCCTGAACCAGGGCTCAAACCCATGTCTCCTGCATTGGCAGGCGGATTCTTAACCACTGCGCTAACAGGGAAGTGCAGAAGCTGCAAGATCTCTTAAGGTCTAGGTCCTGAAGTTCACATAGCATCACTTCTGTCACATTCTATTAGTCAAAGCAAGTCACAAAGCCAGCCCAGTTTCAAGTGGTGGAAAATTAGACTCTGTTTGTTGATGGGAGGAGTGGCAAAGTCACATTTCAAAGGGGCGTGGACACTGGGAGCTGGGATTTATTGGGGACCATTATCATGACCTAACACAGGCAGCTCCAGACATTCATTTATATGCCCCATGATTCTGGTGAGTGAGAACCACCTGACTACTTTTGGTCAAGGGACACTGACTTCTTACTGAAGAAAAAAGTAATATAGAGACTTCCCTGGTGGCGCAGTGGTTAAGAATCCACCTGCCAATGCAGCGGACACAGATTCGATCCCTGGTCCAGGAAGATCCCACATGCCACAGAGCAACTAAGCCTGTGTGCCACAACTACTGAGCCTGCGTGCCACAACTACTGAAGCTCGTGCGCCTAGAGCCTGTGCTCCGCAACAAGAGAAACCAAGACAATGAAAAGACCACACACTGCAATGAAGAGTAGCCCCCGCTCACCGCAACTGGAGAAAGCCCCTGCGCAGCAACAAAGACCCAAAGCAGCCAAAAATAAAAATAAATAAAATAAAATAAATTTATTTTTAAAAAAAGTAATACAGACTCATGGGAGAAAATTTAGAAATACTGTCAAAGCAAAGGAAAGAAAAAAGCAATCACCTATAATACCACCACCCCAAAATAACCATTGTTAAGATTTAGGTTTATATCCATCCAACCTTTGTTCTAAAATATGGATAATAATACATAGTCTACATAAGCTATATATTATTGTACACATTCTTACCAGGTGCTGTGCTATGTACTTTGCATAGATTATCTCATTCAACACTCACCATAATCCTATGAGATAGATACTATTATCTCCATTTTTCAGAAGAGGAAATTTGAGGACTTAGCTAACTTGCCTAATGTCATATATATACACATATTTATGTATATATATCAACCATACTACTGTGAACTCTCTTTTTTCCTATAATATTTTATCATGCAAATTTCCTTACTTGTTAGCTTTTGTATGGGCTACATCAAAATTGAAAAGCAACAATGACTTTACAATATCTGAAATCTGGTTCCTGGCCATGATTGCTTCTTGAGCCTGTCAGGTGGCTGCAGATTAGAACGAAATAATGATGTATGCCCTTCTCTACAAAGTACTAGCTTTGAAATTTTAATCTTTCATAAGAGCCTCAAGGCTTGATTTTGGCAAAGTTGGTTAGTGGAGAAAATAGCATCTGAATTTTTTTGAATGTTATGACACATTTCTTAAAAGCTCAGCAGCAGGAGTGCAAAGTTGGAACATGTTCATTTCCCCAGGAAGCCAAGAAGTGAGAAATGACAGGCATCAGGCACCACAGGGAAATCATGGATCTTCCCAGGTGTAAGGTGTTTGTGGTTTGATACAAGATACTATGTTTCATGATCACCTACCTCTCAGTAAATGAACGTGTCCTTCCAGTGCGCACACCTTACATTTCTATTTTTAATCACTAAATTTTGTATATTCTAGGGCAAAAATTGGCAGGGGTTTGTGATAAGTGGGAGGGAAGTGACAGGTGGAAATGTTTGGGAAGAGAAACACACAAGGTCCCTTTTTACATGAAACTGCAGATGAATAACATGAGAAGATGTGAAAATGGCAAATGTAATATGAGAAGCAATATAAACATACAAAATAAAATTATGTTCTTAACAATTACTTTGGAAATTTAATGCTTATTTGTTCTTGTATGTGAGAGGATGACTAATTATGATTCACCTCAATTTCTACCTATCAGAAATAGAAGATTCAGCAAGCTTTGCTGGAAAAAAAATTTTTTTAAATTAAGCCCTTTAACCAATTATTATAATCATGCTCACAATTCATTTCCAGCTAGCAATATAATAATAAAGATAAATTTATGAACGAAGCATTTTACTGATAAAAAGGACAATTTTGTGTAGGCCTAATGTTGCTTTTAACTTAACAGATATCTTTTTGTTTTCAACTTTTGAAGAACTATATGAGAAAAATAAGCCAACTAAACAGAATGGAATTTCTATGTGCCGGTTGTTATGTAACCCTCCCATGGATATTTACCTTTGTAAATACTAAACCCTCAATTTCAAACAGTACCATATGCCCAATCAAGTAGAGATTAAATGCTATTGGTTTGGTTAAATTTTAAGGCACATTGGTTATCAAGTCCTTTTTCATATGCCAACTACAATAAGTTGCAAATGGCTGACTAGAACACTGAGTTGAAAAGGGTTCTGAGTTTGAGCGTTCAAGTTCAGAAGGGGTTCTGAGATAATTTAGTGGCTTCTGCCACTGGTAGGTGAATACAGGGAATGGCAGCATGCATGCCCATGTTGCCATCTCTGCCAGGATGTAAGGAAATATTACTTTACATGAAACATTTGTTTATTATTAGTACTCTTCCTTCACAGTCATTTGACACATATTTATTGAGCACCAACTTTGTCCCAGAAAATGTTCTAGGTACTGAGGATACAGCAGTGAACAAAAAAATATACACACACACAAACTGACATTTGAATATAGTACTTTGCTATTTTCTGAGGTTTTTCTAGAAGATATCTCATTTAATCCTCACTATAGCCTAGCAAAATAGGTAAAACAGGTGGTGATATCTACATATTACAAACGAGGAGAATGAAGCATAAAATGTTTGAATATACTTCTTTAGCTTAAGTATATTCACCAGAAAAGCATAGAGAGAAAAAACAAGAGCAAACAAATACTTAATGGTGAATCTTTAAAGGCATTTTTATTAAAATAAAGAGTAAGATTAACCATTTCCTTTTAATACTGTACAGGAGCAATATAAGATTTGGAAAGGAAGAACCAAAGCTGTTCTTATTTACAGTCTATAGGTTATCTATAAATTCCAAAAAGTCTACATACAATTAATATTAGGGCACAAGATTTCTGGGTACAAAATCAAAATATGAAAATCAATAGAATCTCTATGCATCATTAGTACTAACCAGAAAATGTAATAGTAAAAAATCTCAGCTTTAGCTATTTGTAGAGTTTGACAAGCTCAACCCAAAGTTTTCATTGAAATACAAAGGGTCAGAAGTACACGAGACAATAATGAAAATCAAGATAGAGGAATATTCATACTACCAGATATCAAGACCTATAAAATTATAACAATTAAGACAGCATAGCTTTGACCCAGGGACAGAAAAATAACCAATGAAACAGATTAAAGGACCTATAAACAGAACCCAGCATAAATGGAAATTTGATATATGGCAAAGTTGTATTACCATCAACTGAAAAGATAGACTAGTCAGTAAATGGTCTTGGGGGGAGTTCCCTGTTTGCCTAGTGGTTAGGATTCCAGGCTTTCAGTGCCGTGGCCCGGGTTCAATCCCTGGTCGGGGAACTAGTTCCCACAAGTCGTGTTTCTTGGCCAAAAAATAAATAAATAATAAATGGTCTTGGGACATTGGCTATTTTTATGGAAAAAAATAACATTCATACCGTACTACACACACACATACACACACACACACACACACGCACACACACACGCATACACACATGTATACACACATGCATACGGGCTCAGAAACTTTTACAGATGGATTAAAGACTTAAAATGAGAAGTTTTTAAAACTTTCAAAAAAGAAATACAGAAAAATATCTTTACGACCATGAGATAGGAAAGAATTCTTACACAAAGCAGAAGAAGAAGGAGAATAATAAATTAAACTTCTTTCTTTTTTAATTTTTATTTTATAATAAATTAAACTTCTATCTAACAAAGATACTTTAAACAAAGTAAAAAAGATAAGCTACAGATTTGGAGAAAGTATTTACAGTGAACGTAACTGACAAAAGATTAATTTCCAAAATAAAAAAGTATTCCTACAAAACACTAGGATAAGGAAACCCACCACCATCATGGGTGAAGGGACAGGCACTCACACAACTCAGTGACAAACAAGCATTTGAAAAGATGCTCAGGATCACTCATAATCAGCAAAACACAAATTAAGGACTTCCTGGTGGCGCAGCGGTTAAGAATCCACCTGCCGATGCAGGGGACACGGGTTTGTGCCCTGGTCCGGGAAGATCCCACATACCATGGAGTAACTGAGCCCGTGAGTCACAACTACTGAGCCTGCGTGCTGCAACTACTGAAGCCCACGTGCCTAGAGCCGGTGCTCCACAACAAGAGAAGCCATGCAATGAGAAGCCCGCGCACGTCAAGGAAGAGTATCCCACGCTCGCCGCAACTAGAGAAAGCCCATGTGCAGCAACGAAGACCCAACACAGCCAAAAAATAAACAAATAAAATAAGGAAAGAAATAGAAAAATATTTTAAACACACACACACACACAAATTAAAACACTGATTTCACACCTTCAAACTGGCAGAAAAGTTTTAAAAGCTAACAAAATTCAGTGTTGATGAAGATGTAGAGCAAGGGATATTCTCAAACACTGATCCATATAGTCATTCAGGGATACATCAGTCGTTCAGGCTGATGGAGGTTCCAGATCTTCCAATACTGCCATTTTAAAACATGCTTCCATGGTCTCTGCAGCAGGGAAGAGATCCCAGAGAATTCATTCTTCTATGCTTACTTTGGAACTTACACACACACACCACATCTGCTTACAGCCCATTGACACAACTAGTCTCATGGTACCAACCTGCCTGCAAAGGAGGCTGGGGGATGCAATCATTTTGTGTGCCCAGGGAAGAGGAAAATGAAATAGGATTTGATGAACACATGGCATTCTCTCTGCCATAATTGATGAAATATTAAAATTTTATAAAACTGGGTGGTAGGTAGATGTTAATTTTATTATTCTTTATGTTTACATTTTTCATAATTATTTAAAAGGGAGGAAAATGAAGAAAGATTAAATGATCTGTCCAGAGTTACAGTGCTAATAAGTGGTGAATTGCACTAGAACTGTTCTCTCTCTAATAAAGTTTTCCTCCAAGAGGCAAATCCAGGTACTGAATTCAGATTATTCATTTACGACATATTTATTGAGTTCCGATTATATTCCTGTCCTTGAGAAGGCCACATTACAAAGGCAGAAGAAACAGACACATAAATTATTGCAATACATTACAATTATCACAATGGAACATGAAAAAAAAGTATGTACAGAATACTTTTGGTCATTAAAACCTGGTAACATAATCACTGGAAACTTCTTCATGGTGGTCTTGATTCCCAGGAAATTTTTAAATGTGCACTAGCAGTGCATGAGGTCAATGTAATCTTCAATTATGAGAGCCGAACTTTTGTGGAGAGTTATTTCAGGAAATTCCTGAAGCAAAACTTTGCCATGAACTCCATCCAGTTCATACTCAGCCTGTACAGACTTGCTAGGGAGGTACTGCTAAAACAATATATACAGTCTTCTTTGACCTCACGTCTTCAAATAAGAAGCTCTTTGCTCTACACAAAAGTAGAGTGAAACAGTGAAAAGGAGAATTGTTCAATTTACTAGTATTGAAGTCTTATGCCTTGCTGAAGCATCTAAGAAGACAGCTCTCAAAGCATGGCACACTTGTGGAGGTCAGAGACTGAAAAAACCTAGTGTATTTTCTAGACCATCCTCCATGACCAAGTACATAGCTGCTGCTGATAATTTATCTCCTTATATTCTCCTCAATGCAGTTTTAAAATATTCCCCTTATGTATACAGCTATGTTTATCAAAAGAATTCCATAATCTAGTTCATTCATTTATTCAACACAAAGTTTGGAGTTGGGGATATAGTGCTTAGCAAAACAGACATGGTCTCTGACTTCTTGGAGCTTATCGTCCAGTTGGGGAAAGAGACATTAATCAAACAAGTACACCAATAAGTATTCTCATATATGGACAAGACTTATGAAGACAAATAAAGGGTTCTGTGAAAGAGAACAGAGACTACTAAGGATTCTAATTTAGAATGAAGGGATTCAGGACTGCCAGTCTGGGGTAGTGATTAGTGGTAGATTAGACTAGGGAAGTGGTAGAGGAAAGTTGAGATATTTGTGATATCTTTTAGTGGTTAAATTGCTAGGATTTGATGATTCATAGATATGTAGATGGAGGGAGAGGGAAGGTCCAGGATGACTCTCAGGACCAATCCTCAATATAAAAATTCCCCTCATATTCTCAGAATGCTTTTTCTCATGCAGTTTTATGAAAACACTCATATTCATCTATGTACTATTGCATTCCTTGCATAAGCATTTTATCCTTAGATACAGATGTTTTCTTATCTGGCAGGGGAATCACTGGCCACATTTAAGCCTGCTGCACTCAATGCCATTCATCTTCTTTCTTTTTTCTGTCGCCAAGATGATGCTAAATCCAGAGCTAAAGGCTCCCACTCCCCTACTGCTCTCTGCAGTTATTTTATATTCTTCAAGGATTTTTAATTCACATTTAATTTATTATATCACATTTACATGTACATTAACATGGTACAAGTTTTACAAGGACAAAGGGTACACAATGAAAAGTAGGTCTCCTTCCACCCTGCAGCCCAGTTGTCTACCTTCTCTCCCTCAAATCAGCCATCATTACAAATTTCTTGAGTATCCTTCAAGAGATAAGCTTTGCATATGCAAGCAAATGTTTTGTAAATAAATGGAAGGATACTATGATGGTTAATTTTATGTGTCAACTTGACTGGGCTAAGGATGCCCCAAATAGATAATAAACATTATTTCTGGGTGTGTCTGTGAGGGTGTTTGTGGAAGAGATTAGCATTTGAATCAGTAGACTGAGTAAAGGAGATCCACCCTCACCAATTCAGATGGGCATCATCCAATCCTCTGAGGGCCTGAATAGAACAGAAAGGCTGGAAAAGGGTAAATCTTCAAAAAAAGGTAAAGTTGGGAGAGACATCCATCTTCTCCTGCGCTCAGACTTTGGTGCTCTTGGTTCTCAGGCTTTCAGACTCAGACTGGGACTTACATCGTCAGCCCCAGATTCTAGGGCCTTTGGACTTGGACTTACATCATCAGCTCCTATGGTTCTCAGGCCTCTGTTCTCAGACTGAATCACACCACCAGCTTTCCTCGTTCTCCAGCTTACAGATGACAGATTGTGGGACTTCATGCCCTCCATAAGCCCATGAGTCAATTCCTATAATCTTCTCCTATCTATATGTCTATCTATCTATCTATCTATCTATCTATCTATCTATCTATCTATCTATCTATCCATCCATCCATTAATCCTATTTGTTCTGTTTCTCTAAAAAGCCCTAATACAGATACTATACTCACTGCTCTGTACCTTGCATTGTTCACTTATTATATCTTTTCATATAGGCTTTTTAATGACAGTGTACAATTTAAATTGACTTGATTTAATTTGATTAATCTGTCCTTTATTGGACATTGGACAATTACAGGCCATTACAAACAATGCTGCAGTAAAGAATCTTTACATACCTCATTTCACACATATGTAAGCTCCTCTACAGAAAAAAATCCTGTAAGTAGAATGCAGAACCAAAAGGCATGTGCATTTGTAATTTTTACAGCTATTGCCATAATTTTAAAGGACACTCCTATTTACACTTCTATCTGCAATATATTGGAGTTCCTCCTATCTCACATTCTCATCCACATATTATGTCATCAAACTCTTTGATCTTTGACAAAATAAGTGTAAATATTGCTGCATAATTCTAATTTGCGTTTCTCTTAGAGTGAAATTGAACATCTTTTCCTACAACTCTAACAGTGGTAAGGTTTTACTGTGAAATTTGCACATCTGTTACTTCATGTGAAATAAACTTTTCAAAGTTAAATGAATAAAAAGCATTCTTTGATCAACTATGAGTAGATTGTCAAATCTGGTTATACTGTCCTTTAAATATGAAGATGCACAGATCAATTTTGATGAAGTCATTAACTAATTTGCAGACATTAAGTCTTGAAATGTTATTACTCATTATTGAGATTGAACTAAAATTGGCATATGTTCTTTCCATTTTTTCAAAAGGAACAAGCATTCATCCATGTAACAACATGGGTGAATCTTAAATGCATATTGCAAAGTGAAAGAAGGCAGAAAGATAGTCTACATTCTGGGAAAGGCAAAACTCATTAGAGATGGAGAACTGATCAGCCAGTCATTGCTAGGGATTTGGGGAGAGAGAAGGACTGACTAGGTTAAGCACAGGGCCATGAAACTATTCTGCATATTACTGTAGCAGTAGCTACACAACACTATCCATTTGTAGAAACCCATAGAACTTTACAGAACATGTGTGAACCTTAATTATGCAAAATTTTTAAAAAATCAACTAGGAGGGTGGGGGAATCCTCGGATGGAATACAGCCTGTGACAAAAGAATCTAACTATATTATTAATGTGCAACATGACCTCACTAAGGGAAATAGGGAAAAGAGATGCTGACCTACCTAACTTTGGAAATGACTGGAAACTGTAAGACTAAAGACAAAAGAAAGAGTACATCAGACTATACTCTGGTTGGTAAAGGTGTTTCTCCAGGGGGACAAGTTAACAATTCTAAAACTGCTATATGTTTATGCCAGGAGTGAGCAAATAAGTAAATGGCTGGTGGATAGCCAGGTTTCCTACTATCAGTGAGAGAGGTTACAGATCAGCAAAAGGAGGAGGCTAGAATGAGCCTTGTGGTTCTGGATTAGAATGGAAGAATTAGTATGAACTCATGTTAATCTTAATGCAGATATTGATGGATATAGACATAATCTGCATCCTTACATAGATGTAGATTACATAACCTATAAAAATCTATATCTAAATATCTATATATGTTCTTATACACAGGTTAGTATACATGCATATATTTGTTAGCTCTATCTGCTGAGAGGGCTTGGAAACAACAATACTCTTGTAGCAACAAGCACCCCTTGTGCCCAGATCTTGGTTTCTGACACCATTGTCCAATAAAAGGAACCAGGGCTCCTTGGAGAAATGGCTGATTCTAGGACTGGGTCTGGGAATATACAAGATGAGCCTGGAGCATCTTGTAGTGCCAGAAAGTAAGGAAGTGCTCAAAAAATAAAACTATGAGGTATATCAAAGGGATACCAGAGCTAATTGGAAGAGCTCCCAAACGCCAAAGCCGGAAATATTGGGGCAAAAAAAAAGACTGGATTTTAGTCCAAAGTATAAAATAAATACCCAAGGGTCTATTTTAATATAAATAAATGATTAAATAAATAAATTAATGAATGAGAAGAGACAAATCTCCCCATATAAAAGAACCCCAAATAATCCCCCCTCCACTACCTAAGGGTGGGTTACACTTAGTGATTTGCTTCCAAAGAGCACAGTATGAAAAGGAGAGGGAAAGGTAGCCTTTACAATGAAGAAACCTGGCAAACACTACCTTGGCGAGGTGACCAAGGTGAACATCCTCAGTAATAAATCATGTGGATAGCATGGACCTTTGATAATTATGTGTTGAAAATGGCTTAATTTCTGTGGTCTTCTTCCCCAGAACCTGTAACACCAGGATAACCGTGAGAAAAACATCAAATGAAGGGACAATCTACAAAATACCTGACCAGTACTCCTCAAAACTGTCAAGGTCGTCAAAAACAAGGAAAGTCTGAGAAACTGTTATATCACAGAAGAGCCTAGGGAGACATGGCAACTAAATGTAATGTGATATCCTGGAGAAGATCCTGGAACAGAGAAAGGATATTATGAAAAAACTACAGAAATCTGAATAAAGTATGAGTTTAGTTTAAAAAGATGTATCAATATTGTTTCATTAGTTGTAACAAACGTACCACACTAATGTAAGCTGTTAATAATAGTGAAAACTAGGTGCAGGGTATGTGGGAAAGCTCTGTACTTATCTTTGCAACTTTTCTATAAATCTAACACCATTTTAAAATAGCTTATTTAAATATGAAAGATAAGATTGACAGGTAGATAGAGGAATGGATAGGTGGGTAATTATCAGATAAGGCAACTATAGTAAAATATTACTGGTAAATCTACGTGCTGGGCGTTATGTTATCATTAAAACTTCTTCAACTTTGCTGTATGCTTGAAAAATTCATAATAAAATGGCAAAAATACATTCATGGAATTAAAAGCAATCTTATTAACTTCTTCCTTTTTGTACTACAAGCTTTCCTTCTGCTTTCCTTTCTTATTTACTTACAGGCCTGATTACCCATACAAAACTCAAAAAAAGAAAATTTTCACTGCTGCATTTCTCTTCTGGCCATTATCACTATTCATTTCTAAATAATTTATCAGATGGAAGTGTGTTTAAAAATTATCCCTGGGCTTCCCTGGTGGCGCAGTGGTTGAGAATCTGCCTGCCAATACAGGGGACACGGGTTCGAGCCCTGGTCTGGGAAGATCCCACATGCCAGGGAGCAACTAGTCCCGTGAGCCACAACTACTGAGCCTGCGCGTCTGGAGCCTGTGCTCCGCAACAAGAGAGGCCGTGACAGTGAGAGGCCCGCGCACCGCGATGAAGAGTGGCCCCCACTCACCGTAACTAGAGAAAGCCCTCGCACAGAAACGAAGACCCAACACAGCCAAAAATAAATAAATAAATAAAATAAATTTATAAAAATTATCCCTTCTGGGTATCAAATCACTAAATATGGCACTGCTGAGTACAAGTGAGAGTGGGTTACCCATGGTATCCCCCCACCCAGCTCTGGTTTTGGGGAAAGGCAGCGATGGAGGGAGGTCAAGGCCATGAAGGCAATTTGCCTGGATTGTCTGTGGGGCACTGAGAGCCCAAAGGGCAGCACCTGCAGTGGTCGTGTGGGGACTGGCAGCCTGGCAGGGGACAGCAAGGGCATCTGTAGGAGAAATCGGGCACTTTTGGCCCAGGCATTGGCTGCCTTGGCCACAGACAGAATCCCAGGGAGCTGGAACAGGGTCAGAGGAGGGATATGGTGATGCCACCTGGTATCTGGGGGAAGAGCCAGAGAAACATGATTTTATATCGGGATCCCAATTTTATCCCCTAGTCAGGAAACATGGGTTAAAGCTTCAGCAGCACATTTCTATTTTCTATGCAAATTGTTGGAGAACAATTGTGGAAAGCATTAATATTTTGCTGCCTTTTATAAGTCATTTGGCTCCTTCTTAACAGTTCCTCCCCACCTTCCTAATTTGTATAACGATGAATTAGATGTGCAACACAGTTGTCAGCTGGGGTCTCTCTGCCAATCCATTTTTGGCTCAATTTCCCTGGTTTTCTGAAAATTTCCAGGGTACTTAGGTTCTCTGTTGCCTGGGGTTTTAACTTCCATATTAGAGTCCCTGTTTTGTAGCAAAAGAATCTGAACGTGAAAACTCCACTGCCTCTCACACCCACGGTGGGAGGTACCACTTCACTGAAGAGTTTAGGGGGTGATGGAGAGGGAGTTTACAAGGCAACGCAAACGACTTCAAATGCACTGATCTGCTGGCTAGAAAGGCCCAATTGGCAGGGCTGCTGTCACCACATCCTGGACTTACTTCAAAATCCCATTCAAAGCTAGAAATCTTCTTAGTTACCAGCAAAAGGACCAAAGCAGTATTCACGAGTGTGGAAAATGCTGACTGCAGAACCCTAAGGGCCTACCACACATTGTGCTCCCTTCTTAGTAGTGGAAGGCATGAAATGCAAATTTGTCCTTTACTTTGGAGGGGATGTCCCAGTATAGGCCAGCCTCTACACCCTTAAAAACTTCACTGATGTACAAGAGCCCTGGACTTCTGTAGGGTTTAACTCCCACCCTCTGATGCACAAGTATCTCACCAAAGCCTTCAACTTATTGGCACTTCCCGCTCACCTAATGTGATTAATATGATATCATTGATACAGCAGACCGATTTGACATGATGTTTTCTCCAAGCTTCCAAGAGTCATCCTTGCAGTGTGACGGCAACATCTCCTGAGGTCCTTGCCAGGGTGAACTCCTATATCATAGGTGAACGCTCTCTTAGAAATGAGTTCTTCCTTATCCAGCTTTACGTTCTTCCCTGCCTTGACCACGTATACCCAAGATCTACATATACTCTTCCAGCTTCCGCCAATACAGCTTTTCTGAGACACAGTCTGTTTTTTTCCCCATTGCTTATGTTGTGACTTAAACCTAGTTGTTGGTTTTGGGGTTGGGGAGTGGAGGTGGCAGAGTACCTTAAGATCCTTTGAGGAAAGGAAGTATTTTTTTAAAGTTTTATTTATTAAACTTTAGTTGATTTCAAGTATTGTGTTAGTTTCAGGTGTACAGCTTCAGATTCTTTTCCATTATAGGTTATTACAAGATACTGAATATAGTTCCATGTGCTATATAGTACATTTTTATTGTTTATCTATTTTATATAAAGTGGTGTGTATCTATAGGAAGTGTTTTCTTGTAAGGCAAAAATTTCTGTATAAACTTCAAAAGCGAAGAGTGCTAACTTCTAACTGGAGAGTAGGTCCCTTCTATAGCCCAAAGGATTCATAGGAAATCTGGAGAGATTTACAAGGACATCGACCCACATGTCCTCATCCCATATCTCAGGATCTCGTTCTTTCTCAATTAAGGCCATGATTTTGACATAGCCGACTTGTTAGGATTGAGAATTCTGTCTTCACTGGAGCTCTGCTACCTTATGATTTAAGTTCTGGGCCTCAACCTCAGGAGGTTCAGCCTCTCAAATTGGTGATTAATCACTGTAAGCCTTTCTTGTCTCTCCCCAATACATAGACAGTGGCCAGTAACACCCATTCCGTTGTCCTTAAATTACTACTCTCCCTGAACCTCTGGGTGCCCAGGATGCTGCACCCTCCAGTACATTCCCTTCCGCTGGCATCCCGCCCCAGTTTGCTGCTGGTGAATGTTTTACAATTGCACTGCTACTTTGTCAGGGCCTCCACCTACCACTAGTGAGGGGTTTTCATTACCAGCCAGTCAGCAGGTAACCCAGCTCCAAAATCTTATTCCAGAATCTCTTTCCTAGGACCACCCCAATTCTGTGCCAGCTATTGGAGGGCAGATTTCTCCAGACTCTCAAACTCTGAGATTTGCCTGTAGGGGTATATTAGGGAGTGCCCTCAGGAGCTGCCTCTGCGAGGGAGCGAGGGAAGCAGGATTGGGTAGTGGGAGAAGTGGAATTGCAAGGCAGGTATAACAGAGGCCTCAGCTGTCCCCACGGGGAGCTCTAGGGCTGGGATGGCCAATCAGAGACATCCTGAATCGAGGATTGGGGCTACATCGATGGCTTACAGCTCCTGGAGGCAGGGCATAACTTGGAGTGAGGCAGTTGCCTGAGTAGGGTCTCAACTGTGAGCTGACACTACCAGCAGCTGGTGAAAAGAGTGCCTTGGTCCTGAAGTGGGGACCTGGGTGGTTTACCGAGAACATTTACTACAGCTAGGGCGGCCGGGGCAACCAGGACTGAGGGACAGCACAAGACATATGAATATCAGTGCTGAAACTGGAACAGTCTCAAGCAAATCAGGATGTTTTGTTACCCTAAAATCCCTTAAAATACTAAAAGGAGCTGCAAATTTGCCAACTACTACTTCTCATAACAATGAATAAATACTAGTACAATATAAATTAGTAGTTAAGATGCTGGGCTATTGGATGAATATTCAAGGGGGAACTTTTACTACAAAAGGCAAATAGAATATTTGTGACAGTATTTGACTTGTAAAGTTCAGTGGGTGAGTCGTGGAACAAGAATATTCACATCTCTTCAGTGAAGTCTCTGACATAAAAACAGAGTAGAAGTTGCTTAAATAAGGCCACCATAAGGAAATACAAGATCATATCAGAAAAACTAAAAACATAGACATCAGGTTGGCTGGCAACAGCATCAGAATCATCTGGGATCTTGTTGCAAGTGCAGAGTCCCACCAGCAGAAATACTGATTTGGCACCTCTGGGGCGGAGTAGGGGAGCATAGGAAGCTGCCTTTTTAACAGGTAAGTGACACCAGATCACACTCTAAGAGAAAAGGCACTGTTTCTACCATCTACTTTCTCTGAGCCCATGGATTAATCACCAATTATGTTTTTAAGTTTCTAGCAAGTCAGGTTGCTAGATAAAATACAGGACACCCAGTTAAATTTGCATTTCAGATAAATAAGAAATAATGTTTTGGTAAAAATATGTCCCATAGGAACATAAAATAATAATACAAAAATATAATATAGTATTAATATAATGTTTTAATAAAATATATACATGAATATATTATTATAAATTATATGATTAAATTAAATGGTATGAAAAATTATGGGTGATATATCTAAATATAATACAAATTATTAATAATAAGAAATTATTCATTGTTTATCTGAAATTCAAATTTAACAGGGCATCCCCTGCATGATTATTTGCTAAATCTGCCAACCCTGCTATCAAGGGAATTTCCAAGCACACAAAAGTAGAAAGAATAGTAGCAGAAACCCACATGTTGGGCTTCCCTGGTGGCGCAGTGGTTGAGAGTCTGCCTGCCAATGCAGGGGACACGGGTTCGAGCCCTGGTCTGGGAAGATCCCACATGCCACGGAGCAACTAAGCCCGTGCGCCACAACTACTGAGCCTGCGCGTCTGGAGCCTGTGCTCCGCAACAGGAGAGGCCACGATGGTGAGAGGCCCGCGCACCGCGATGAGGAGGGGTCCCCGCTTGCCGCTGCTAGAGGAAGGCCTCGCACAGAAACGAAGACCCAACACAGCCAAGAAATAAATAAATAAATGAATAAATAAATAAAAATTTAAAAATATATATTAAAAAAAAAAAGAAAAAAAAAGAAACCCACATGTAACCATTCCTCTGCTTGAACAATTATCAATATTTTGCCCCAATTATTTTTTATTTAAATTTTGTGCCTACCATTAGGTTCTATGCAGTGAGAGATACAGAAAAAATTATGTCCTTAGTAGCTTCTGGTCAAGTTGAGGGTACATGATAAACATTCAAGAGGTAAGTGCTAAAGCATATAATTCTGACTGTAAGTTCCACAGGAGTTCACGGAAAGGAGCATCAGTGTTGACCGAAGTGGTCTTGGATAAAGTGAGCCTGGAGTTGAGGCTGTGTTAAGCCTGGTAAAATCTGTATACATAAGGAAGAAGTGAGCAGGCTTTCTAGGCAGGGTAACCAGCATGACCAGGTTTATTCACTTGGCTCTATAAAAGTCTCTCTCCATTTGAAAGCACTCACCCCTCATGCTTCACACTTTAATCCTCGGGGCCCACAGCAGCTGTCACACATCAGGCGAATAGACATCAAGCACTACTGCAAATTACATCATCAGAACCGATTAGCTCTTGAACATGTCAGCACAATGGCTGTTCAATCTTCTCTGGGTGATTCGTTGGTTAACCTCTGCAATATGCTGTCTTTGACATCATTGGGGAGTTCAATTTTTCCTTGATTGAAAGTAGCCCTGGGGAGAATTATAAATTGGTAAGAGAAATAAAATTCTATTCCATTGGCCAGCTTTATGTTAATGCTTATGAAATTCTATGGCTACTTGAGCCTATAGGCACATGTCAAACAATTAAGAAAAATGAAGGATGATGCTGTATCTTATCTCTTGAATTCCATTAACATTAAAATGGTCTATGCAAGTGACAATAACACAAAATGTGGGGTCTTATAATTTCATAAGTTTTCAATTTTTAATTCCTCTCAACTTTAAATGCAACTAATTCAAATACTAAGGATGAAAAAAATTTAAATATTTTATTGAAATAAAATATAGATACAGATGAAGAAACATTAAATGACCAGTATCCTCAGAAGCCCCCTTCATGCTCCCTTCTGGAAAGTCACCACCCCCAACAAAAAAGTAACCAGTATCCTGACTTCAAACACCATAGAATACTTTTGCCTGGTTTGCATTTTATGTAAACAGAGTCATACAGTATGTACTCTCTTCTGTGTATGGCTTGTTTCACTCAACATCACATTTGTGAAATTCAAGGGATGCTAATTTTAAAATGACTTTTGTTATTAAATAAGTAATATCTAGTCAACATTAAAAAATTGGAAAACACACCATCATTTTTAATTAGTTTAATGTCTGTACATAATTTATTTGATCAAGATTATAAGCTTTTACAAAGGTCCTGCATAAAAAGTTCTCATTTTGTTTTTTAAATTCTAAAGAGAGCAAATATCCATTTCTTTTTTTTTAAATTGAAGTATAGTTGATTTACAGTGTTTTGTTAGTTTCAGGTATACAGCAAAGTAATTCAGTTATATATATATAATAAATATATTCTTTTTCAGATACTTTTCCATTATAGATTATTACAAGATATACAATATATCAATAATTCCCTGTGCTATACAGTAGGTCCTTGTTGTTTATCTATTTTATATATAGTAGTGTGTATCTGTTAATCCCAATTCCTAATTTATCCCTCCCTCCCCCCTCCTTCCCCAGAAAAGTTCTCATTTCTTTTTGACCTTTTTATTAATCCTTTTATCCTGACCTATTATTATGACTATTAGTCTCATTTCTCCAAAACTTAATCCTTAGTCAGCTCCTAGGGCTTTACAATCCTTGCAGCATGTTTATAATAAGAAGAGGAATATAAGAATAAGACACAGAAGTTTATTTTCCAGCTGGTGTGCTCACTGGTAGCTGGTAGCCACTAGGGAAGCAGTTGTGTTGCCAGCTCTGCCTCTGTAAGGACATCTGTAATCTGTCAGAGTAACACTCTAGGGCCTGCTCAGAAGAGTGGGTGTGCATCTAAGACCTAAAGTCAAGCATCAAGGTTTGATTGTGTCCACTCACCTCATTATAAGCATTACTCCAATTCAAAATTGTCCACCTATCTCATAAACTACCCAGTAAGCACAGGAACCTCCACCCTTGGCAAGACATTGTGTAGATTTGTGGCTTAATTGACCAGGCATAATGTAGTGCACAGGTGCCTGTCACATAAGTTAACTCACCGTGAACCACAACCGTGCCCAGCATTGCCCTAAGATACAAGCTTTTTTTCCAATTTTTAAAATTGTGGTAACATACACATATAAAATTTACCATCTTAATCATTTTTAAGTGGTACTAAGTGGTATTAAGCGGTACTAAGTACATTCATGTTGTTGTGCAACCATCACCACCATCTATCCCCAGAACTCTTTTCATCTTGCAAAACTGAAACACTGTGCTCGCTGACTAATAACTCCCCATTCGCTCCTCACCCCAGCTCCTGGCAATCACCATTCTTCTTTCTTTGAGATACAGACTTTTAAAATATAAAATGCAAAATTCTTTCTCATGCACTCAAGCCAGGCTTCTGGGACACAAGTTTTCCTTATGGGAAGTCGCTCTCTGCCCTCCAGGATGAACCCCAGCTCATTACCTCCTGCTGTCTTCATCTTTACAGAGGTCATCATTCTAATGTCTGGATCCCCTTTGGTGAGATCAGACTGCTTAGGCAGGAAGGAGAAGTTACTTCGTTTAAATGTAAGGACCTAGACAGTATCTCACCCTCAGCCATCTCTTAATGTCAATTCCAGTTCTTCCCATTCCAGAAAGTGCTCCAGTGGATTGCACTGGTTCACAGAGTGCCTTCTGCTGACTTAGGAATCTTCTCAAACTCCATGTGGCAGGATGGGCTGTGAGTAACTGCTTTCTCCAACTAGGTAATTTCTGACCTTGTTCTAAGATTCAGTCCTTTACTTCTTATTTCTTGGCTACCTTATCCTGCCTGACCCAATGGATCTGCTGTTAACTAAAAGCGCTGCCATCAGAGACTTCCAGCCATAGCTGGTTGAGAAGATCAGCAATGATCTCCCCAAAATGCAATCATAAAACTGGACAAAACTGACCAAAATGGAACTTCCCTGGCGGTCCAGTGGTTAAGACTCTGCGTTCCCATTGCAGGGGGCACAGGTTCAATCCCTGGTCAGGGAACTAAGATCCCGCATGCTGCAGGCCTTAAAAAAAAAAGAAAGACCGAAATAACCATTTCAGCCCTCTGAGAATAGATCAAAGACACACAACAATCTGAAAAGTGCTCATGCTTGAACTTCAGGTAAGAACAGTGGGAGTCTGTGGCATTCTGGCCCCTCCCATTCTCCTCCCTGCCCCCGCCCCAGGTTGGCCAATGTAGATGTTCTATCAGGGCAGAGCAGGCTGTCAGTACCAACAGTACCTCTGCCACAGTTGAAGGGGCTCATTCAATTTGCAGTGCCCATACCTACAGGGAGAAATGAAGATTACCAGAGATGATAATTATATGGGCTAGTATAAAAGACTGCAGTTATCTATTTCTCATGTCTTAACTTCTTTAAATACATACAATTATTTAAAGCAATAATTACAACATTGTGTTGTTGGTTTTATAGCATATATAGATGTAACATACATGACAATAATAGCACAAAAGGGGAGAAGGGAATAGAGATATATTGAAGCAAAGTTTCTATATTTTTCTAGAATTAAATTAGTATTAATCTGAAGTAAATTGTGATAAATTAAGATGCATATTGTAATCCTTAGATTATAATCCCTAAAAAAACTAAATTATTTTTCAAAATTAACAGAATAATTTAAATGTTACACTGAAAATATTTAACACAAAAGAAGCCAGTCAAGGCAGAGAAGAAGAATGAAAAAGAGAATTGAGCTATAGAAAACAAATAGATAAGTGGCAAATATAAGTCCAACCATATTAATAATTACATTAAATGTGAAGAGTCTAAATACCCCAATCAAAATGTGGAGATTGTCAGACTGGATAAAAAGGCAAGATCCAACTATACGCTGTCTACAAGAGACACATCTTAGATTCAAAGACATACATAGGTTGAAAGTGAAAGGATGGAAAAAAATATTCCATTCAAACAGTAACCATTAGAGAACTGAAGTGGTTATATTAATATCAGACAAAACAGACTTTAAGACAAGAAATATTGCTAGAGACTAAGAGGGACATTTCATAAAGATAAGAGTCAATACATCAGGAAAATTTAACAATTATAAATATATGTGCACTTAACAACTAGGACTCAAAATACACAAAGTGAAAACTGACACCTATCTCAGAGATAACCCAGGTGAAAAAAGGGGAGGCAAGGTTACTGTTTCCTGATCCCACCAACTCTGTCAGGTCCCCCACCTTACTCTGCCAAGTTACATAGCATTTATCATGACATGTTGTAATCATGGGTTTACTTATTTAGCTTACTTAGAGCCTTTTTGCCATTTGTATTCCCAGTATATTGCACTCTTTAGGACATACAGTTTGTTTTTAAAAATTAATTGATTAATAAGTGAATGACAACCCAGGCAGAGTGGGGAGAAACGAAAGAGAGTATGGCATATTCCAGGAACTCTGATGCCTTCAGTAGCATTTCCCAAATTGAATTCCTTGAGATGTCAATAGAGTTTGGTGCTCAAACTTGACCCACTCTGTTCGTTTCTTGGACATTCTCAATGCATATTACTGTGTTGAAATGTGTTTTCATCCTTTCTCAAACTCATTTGCCCAGACTTTTATTAATATCTTGAGGAAGTGCAGCTCAGAACAGCATTGGGGATGCTGACCTAGAGAGTAGGATAGCTATGAGGGGTTGGTGGGAGGAGAGCCCACAGAGTTGGGTCGTGGCCAGGCCATGAGGAACCTGGTATGAAATACAAGGAAACTTGAACTTTATTTTGCAGACTACATATAGTCATTGAAAGATTTTAGAAAAGGGAGTAACATTGTCTAAATTACATTTTATAAGGATCATCCTGGCAGTAACATAGATGATAAATTGGAGGGAGGCTCAACTAGAGGCAGAAGGACTGGTTGGAAGGTGATGGCAGCAATCCAGGCAATAAATGATGAAAGTCTGGACTATGGCAAATGGGAGAAGGGAGGAGGGACTAAATTATGAAAACATATTTAGGAAGCGGAGTTGACAGATCTTTGTGATTAATTGCACCTAAGGGTGAGAGAGAGAGGGAGATATCCGTGAAACATTCCAGTTTTCTGACTTGGTGGGTGGTGGTGATGTTCACGAGACAGGGAAGAGAGGGACAGAACTATGGAGGAAGAGGTTTAGTTTGCGGTACCCAGGAGTGTCCAGCTGGAACTTCAGATGTGGAGCTCAGGAGAAAGTTCTGGGCTAAATGTGAAGAGGGGAGAGTCCCTGGAATATTGGTTCAGTTGAAGCCATAGGTTTGGATTAGGCTACTCAGTAACAGTACATGGGATGAGAAGGAAGTGGGCAGGAGATTGAACTTTGGGGAACATCAATATGTAAGAGATTAACAGAGGAAGAGGACACTGCAAAGGAAGAAACGGAAAGTTAGAAGGGAAACCCAAAAGGATAACAGGAAACCAAGGTGCGTAGGAAGAGACTATGATCAGATCAACATCTAAAGCTAGAAAATCAGAAAAAAAGATGAAGCATGATAAGGAAAGGAAAGTACCATTGTCTTTGAGAATTTGAATGTAATTGTTAACTTTAGGAGAGAAGTTTCAGTGGAGTCATGGACTGGGGTAGAGATAGTTGAAAGTTAAGTTAGGGTGAGCCAAATGATGATAGATAGAATTAGAGATGAGGAAGTGTGGATGAGGAATGCATATAACTCTTCCAAGAAATTTAACTTTGAACAAAGAGCAAGAGAGTGAGAGAACAGTAGTTCAAGGGCTGGGGTTTTCAGAGACGCTGTTTTCTTAAAATTGAATGACATTTAAAAAGAGGGGGGGGCTTCCCTGGTGGCGCAGTGGTTGGGAGTCTGCCTGTCAAGGCAGGGCACATGGGTTCGAGCCCTGGTCTGGGTGGATCCCAAATGCTGCGGAGCAGGTGGGCCCGTGAGCCACAACTACTGAGCCTGCACGTCTGGAGCTTGTGCTCCACAACAAGAGAGGCCGCGATAGTGAGAGGCCCGCGCACCATGAAGAGTGGCCCCCGCTTGCCACAACTAGAGAAAGCCCTCGCACAGAAACGAAGACCCAACACAGCCATAAATTAATTAATTAATTAATTAATTTAAATTAAAAAAAAAAAAAGGGGGAAAGCCTGCAGATGTGCCCAGGGGAAGCCAGAGAGCGGGAGTGGGTGACATCGCAGGGGACAGAGCAACACCGCTGAGGAGGCAGGAGAAGTGGTACAGGTGAGGCCCCTGCAACAGACCCAGCAGTATTTTCTTACACTAGTCTTTTCACCGTCATTTGGTGAATATCCCTAGACACAATTTTTAGAATAGATTCAGTAAATTGGGTAGAGAAGTCTTCTTAACATATTTTTGGATTCCCTACCATAGTATGTTAGATGCGGCAGGTATCCCTGAAATTTTTTAAATTCATTAAATCATTCCTCTGATCAGTAATCAACAACACCCTATTGCTTACAGGGAATAAAAATAAAAACTAATTCAAGCCATTCAGAATCTAGCTAAAATCTTGGTCTCCAGCCTGCTTCTGCTGCAGCTGCCCTCCCCAGCCAGGCCGCTGTGTTGGCTTGCCCACAGACATGCCTTGCTCATCCTGCTCCTTTACCCTGTTCTCACCCCATCACAATATTATCCCTCTCTTTACTTATAGGGAGACTGAGAATAAAATTCCAACCTGTCATGGCCTACGAGGTCCTCTGGGATCTGCCTTCTGCTTATGTCTCCAATTACGAATGCAACCACTCTCGCCTTGCTCTCTTCTGTTCCTCCAATAGGGAAGTATTTTCTTGCCTCCAGATATTCACGCTTACTCTGACCGCTGCCTGGAATGCTCTTTCCTTAGCACTTTTCATGGCTGGCTCCTTCCCATCTTCGGGTCTCATCTCATCCGATCAAAGTAGATCTGTATAAAGTCGATCCCCCACCCCATTATGAGTGATCATAATATACTTTTAATTCCTTCAAAGCACTAAGAACAATCTGTACTTATTTTATTCATTTATTTGTCTACTGTCTTTCCTCTTTCCCCCCAACAGAATGGAAGCTCCATGAGGGCTGTACTTGATCTGTCTTATCTCCTCTTTACCCTGCAGTGTCCAGTACAGCGCTTGACAAGTGCTTGACAAATACGTTTCATGAATGAACGAATGAATGAATGAATAGTTCCTCCATAGTTACAAACTCCAGCTTAAATCCCCACTCCATAGTGAATGATGATAATAGCTTATATGCATTGAGTGCTTACCTTGTTCCAGTGGTTACATATATTATCTTACTTGATAGCCCCCTTCTCTTCCCTCCCAATTTACCTCCTGTAATCCACATAGTTATTATTCAGGCCATGCAATTTAGCCTCTTGCTTTGTTATTTAATATATTCCTCTTTTTGCTCCAGTGAAATAAAAATTCTTAGTGCTCCCCCATAGCATACAGAGAGTGCTCCAAGTATGCTGAGCGGCTGAAAATGGCCCCCCAGGGTTATAACATTAACATAATAAGAATGTTGATAAGTTGTCTTTATTATAAACTTCAAACTACTCATCCGCTAATTTAAACTTCAAATCTAACTCAGCTTGCAAGTGGACAAACTCTATTCTACCTGCAAAATGTCAAAAATAGTTAAGGCAAGACAGCTTGCATTTTGAGGTAGAAGATATGCAGTTCAACACCTCATTTTCCAGAAGAATTTCCTGAAGTCTTAACGTTCTAGAAAGGATTGTCTAGTCTGTCAAAAATGCTTGCAAAACCAAGTTATTTCACATTGAGAAGCCATAAGAAAGGTTCCTAGCATTGTGTTGACTGTTGGGTTTTGAAATACCTGCTTTGCAGTGTTGTGGAATCCCCAGCTGAGAAGCCCTCCAGTCCCTTTGCACATCTAGGCAGTGGCCTGGGGAGACTGGAATCTATCCTGATGGAGATGACAGGGAAGAGGATCCTCCCAAACTCCTCTAGATGCTTCAGCAGTCTAGAAAATTCCATTCCACACCCTACTCCACATTTTGAGCTCAGATCAAAAGGAGCATCCCTAGACTCCAAAGAGTCCTCCCTTCACTGTAAATGATGACTTCAGGGGCAGTCTGCTCTGGTCACCCCAACTGGGTGTGACCCTCCCCAAGGCCAGCAGTAAGCTTGGAGTCCCCAAGGGCCCTTGTCTCTAGCACTCTACCCTTGAGAGTCGTAAGAGTCATTGCTGAAAACTTCTCGGGTTCTGCGTACACCCAGTAGTGATTTTCTTCTTGAGTTCCACCCTGGAGCAGATGTGTACAGTCAAAAAATGTCTCCCAACCTGTCTTCCCCCATCTTACAAGTCAGCTGGAAGCACTCGTCCTACTGGGTGTCATACTGGGTATCCTTCCTTGAAGAGAACCTCCCCCTATTAGAAAGGTGTCTTCTCTTAATTAAATCTTAAACTTGACAGATCCAACTGTTCATCGCAGTAGAGTCTGGGCAATGCTTTACCAAGGATTCTGTTTTTTAGCTTCTTCAGTGGCCAGGGATGTAATTAAATGTCATCGCTCTAATGACATACATTTTCTGTTCCAGCTGCTTGGAGTTCCTTCTCTGCTAAATAGTTTAGCAATTATCTCTTTGGCCACCACTTACCTCCCCTGGGAATGGCCTGCCAGCATGACCTGTACTCCTTCTGCAATTTTACAGAGTCCCTGTAAATTAGGAAGAACTCCTGCCATCTCAAGTAATGTCAGGATGTGGCTTATTTATTTATTTATGAGAGTGCAACATGGCTATCTCTTCTCACTTTAAATTAGGACTACTGGGGACAGGCACCATCAAGGTGGCCATAATTTACCAGAGCGCCAGTTTTCAAAATTCTTAAATGTACAACATTCCGTAGTATAGACAGAGTAAGAGTAAAGGAGACAAACTTTGTCATGATCTTGCAAAGAAGGCTAGTCTTGGGCAGAGCAAAGTCCTCGCATTCCCTCAAGGGCTCAAATTTAGATCCTGACATTATCTAAAGTGAGACTGTACAGTACCAGAGATTGCGTGTGTTAATAAATCATTTATCAAGTGTAAATAAACATTTAAAATACGCCACAATGTAATCCTGCTTTTGTATTGCTTTGTTTATTTGTTCATTTACAATATCAGGGACGGAAAAAAAAAAGTCTGAACCAGTCCCAACCTCTCGGAGGTCATGGCTCAGGGTCCCACGACTAGTGGGGTCCGGATGAAAGGGGGACTTGGAAGGCGCGGTTTGGGCAGCAGGAGTTTCAGGGCCAGCTCCCAGGCCTCGGTGATTTGGGCTCTGCGCTCCCGCGGAGGCTCAGGAAGGGCGCTGCTAAAGTCAAACGGACCCCGCGTAGCCCTGCCAACCCCGCCACCACCTGGGAGAGAGCACCCGGCGAAGCCGCCGCGAGACGCAAAATGGGGCGTGGCCGCGGGCGGAGTGGGGCGTGGCCTCGTGGGGATGGGCCGGGGCCGCGGGCGGCGCGAAGGAAAGGCCGGGGCGGGGACACAGTGGTTGGTCTGGCGCGAGGGATGGTGTCAGGCCCTACCCCCATCCCCCGCTGGGAGCACCAGAGGTGACCTCGGCCTAGCGCTCCTGCTCCGGTCGGGGCCGGCGGCGGCGCCACCAGGCCGTGGGCGCCAGTGGCCTCCTAGAGCCGGAAGGGCCGGGCCTGCGCGCTCCGGGGACTTGCGGGCCGACGGCGCGGGCGCGGGCCTGGCGGGAGGGGCTACGGCTGATGTGTTTTTCGTTTCCTTTTCCATCCTTTCTCAGTGTCATCCTGAACACCGGAAGGTGCAGCGGCAGGGCTACGGACAGACCCACCCACTCTGCCCCTCGGTTGTGTGGCCACGAGGACGCCCATTCCTCTCTGGACTCCACCCATTAAAGCGGTTTCAGGGTACGCATATATAGCCATCTGTCCCCAGAGTGAAAAGTTGGTGTTTAACCGTTTAGAAATTGGTACTTTTGGAGAAGGAGGAACACTCCCATGGGGCAGAGGAGTTTCCTGGGTGAGAGCCATAAGGAACTCACGGGTCGTCACTCGAGAGACACCTCTTTCCAGGCCCCCGGAGCGCGCAGGCCCGGCCCTTCTGGCGCTAGGAGGCCACCGGCTCTAGGAGGCCCCTGACGTGCAGTTTGACAGGCCCCGGACCCCTGGATTTACCCCTTCCCGAGTTCGGGATGCCCGTCCGGGAACAGCTTAGGGGCCGTGCGGATTTCATCCACTTTAACAGCTTTGCGTCCTGATTTTTGTCTCCCATCTAGCTCCTCGGCTCTAGATGCAGAGCTTTTCAGGGTTGGCTGGAAGCCACCGCCCAGCCTCCTGATGCAGTCTGAATCCAGCCGGTGTGAAGAGGAAACTCCTTCCCTCTTGTGGGGTTTGGATCCTGTGTTTCTAGCCTTCGCAAAACTCTACATCAGGGATATCCTGGACTTGAAGGAGTCCCGCCAGGTGCCAGGTATGTGGCTGGTCGGCCTGGTGACTGCTCTGTGCTGCATCTGCACCCCACCCTCCCTTCCCCAAAGCTACAGAAATCTGGGGCTTAGGGGCTTAGCAGAGCCTTTCCAGCTGCAGGCTTTGAAATTGACATAACGTGGATCCTCAAGTTCATTTCTGTGCAAGTTAAAAACAGCCTCTTTTTTATTTTTATTTTTTAAATAGATGCTTGGGGGAGTAACTTTGTACTGAAGAATGTTTTTTACCTGGGTTTGAGGTCTTTCATATTTAAAAATACTCAGTTTTTCTCTGGGCCTGCTTGTGGTGGAAAGCTCAGGCCTTGCTCCCTTTCCTAACTTCACCACTTACCTGGCCTGGGCATGTGGCTCACCTGTAAAGTTTAGGTGTCTTCTTTGTAAAATGAGGATTAACCATGCCTGATTTTCTTGTGGGGTTTGGTTTTATTTTGAATAGATGAGAATCAAAATAAAATAAACTCCCTGAGAGGAAGGACATCATGTGCCTTGTTCATCTATGTAATCCCAGCACTTAGACAGTGCCTGGCCTCTGGTGGGCTCTCAAGTAGTAGTAATTGGAGCAACATAGCATTATAGATGTAAAGTTAAAGAAATCATTTTTTTAAATTAGAGTGGTGGTCACTAAAGATAGGATCTTCATACCCCCAAATATAGCAAATATAGTTTAGGGTAAATTTAAGTAATTTACATAGTTGTGGATGGATCTTCACGTGTTTACTGTGCTATATGAGAAGTTTGGTTTAACTCTCTTTGCTATTTTGAATGACTAGAAAGCTATGAGTCAGAAGTAGTTAAGAATCTCAAGCATGCAGTTTTAATGAGACCACGTTTTGTGTGTTTCCCGTTTTATGTACAGATATATTTGGATGACCTTATACTAAAGCCTTTTGTACAGATTTTTCACCACACCTTCATTTTCTAAGTATTGTTGGAAATGATCTGATTTTTTTCCTTGGAAGGCAGCCATCCTCCCCCACTGTTGTCTGTTTTCCAGAACAGTCTGATAGTCTTCATAGCTCATCTCCTCAGGAAGAAATTGATTCACACCAAATGCCAGGCTTGCTTAAAGATCTTCTGTAGGTACTTAAGGAAGTATCAGGGATGCTATAAGAGCTTAACTCTTCCTGTGGGTGAAGAACTGTATAATGTATTAACAACAAACCAAGGAAAACTTCTCCCAGTGATCTTTGTTATGTCACTGGTGGTAATGTTTCAGATGTAGTTTTTAAAATGAAACTGTTGTCAAACCCAAGTTTGTGTGCCTGACACACAGTGAGACCAAACAAACCAAAACGTTGGAGTTTGGAGCAGAGAGAGGTTTATTGCAAGGGCCAAGCAAGGAGAACAGGCAGCTCAGGCTCAAAAAACCCAAACTCCCTCATGGTTTTCAGGGAAGAGTTTTTATTTATTTATTTATTTATTTATTTATGGCTGCATTGGGTCTTCATTGCTGTGCGTGGGCTTTCTCTAGTTGCAGCGAGCGGGGGCTACTCTTCGTTGCGTTGCACAGGCTGCTCATTGTGGTGGCTTCTCTTGTTGTGAAGCATGGGCTCTAGGCGCACGGGCTTCAGTAGTTGTGGCACGCGGGCTCAGTAGTTGTGGCACACAGGCTTAGTTGCTCCGCGGCATGTGGGATCTTTCTGGGCCAGGGCTCGAACCCATGTCCCCTGCACTGGCAGGCGGGTTCTTAACCACTGCGCCACCAGGGAAGTCCCCTCAGGTAAGAGTTTTTAAAAGCAACATTTGGGGTGAGGGCCACAGGGTTTATGACTTTCTTCTGATTGGTTGGTGGTGAGGTAACAGGGTGGTGTTCCAGGAATCTCAATCATCAACCTTCTGGTTCTGACCGGTGTGGGGTCTCAGCTTGTAGTTACCATCCTCCACCTGGGTGAGGGTCTTAGTTCCTGCAGAACAACTCAAAGATGTATATCAGATTATTAGGTATATCCCTTGAGGGGGAACTAGGACTCTGTTTTATTGCTGCACTATTGTTTCTTGACTGCTTTTTCTTTGTTTCTGCATTCCCTCACTCCCCTAATTAGTAACTACTTGAATCTGCCCTTTGGAACTCAGGGAAGGTCTAGGATCCTGAAGCCTTTTTTCCTACAAAAAAGAAACGAGGGACATGGAAATGCTTTTGTATCCAGGAGGGCCCTGCTTGGTTTCAAAACCTCATGGTTGAAGAAGACATTAACCATAATTTCATAGAGTGATCTTCTTTAGACTATGCTCTAGGGTTCTGAGGGGTGGGAAATGGTACTAGTCTAGGTTTTTATTTTTGTATTGTTTTGTTGTTGTGTTTGGTTTGGTTGTCATAAAAAAATAAATAAACCTTTTATTTTGACTGCATAAAATTTAGAAATGTTTAAACAGCAAAGAATATCTTACACACACAAAAAGAAACAGATGTGTAATGAAGAATTTGGCTGGCCTGTGTTCGAGGTTCCTGGAAGATCTTTGGATTTCTGGAATGATAGGAGTGTTTTTGTTATTCATGGTGGACCCCTTGAACCACATCTGAGTTTATGCTGATGAGGTGCCTCATGCTGGACCCCTAGGTAGTTTCAGGGTGGGGGCCTTTCAGGCCTGAAAAACTAACCATGTGATTAGAGGGTTGGTTTTGAGCCAGGTGACATCAACCCAACCCCGCAGGAGGGGAGGGGGACTGGAGATTGAGTAGTCAAGTGGGCAGTGATTCAGTCGATCTTGCCTATGAAATGAAACCCTAATTAAAACTCTGGACATTGAGACTTAGATGAGCTTTCCTGGTTGGTACTCATACTTGATGTGTGAGGGTGATGTGTCCTGAGGACATGGCAGCTTTATGCTTAGACTCTCCTAGACCTTGTCCTATGCATCTCTTCATTTGGCTAGTCCTGGTTTGTCCCCTTCATTATAAAACTGTAATCTTAAGTATAACACCTTCCTGAGTTCTGTGTGTCATTCTATTAAAGTATCAAACCTGAGGTTGTTGTGGAGGGTGTTTGTAGCCAGTTGCTCAGAAGTGTGCATGGCCCGAGGACCCTCAAACTTGGGGCTGATGCTTGAAGTGAGAGTCCCTTGTGGGAGACAGTGTCCTTAACCTGTGAAATTCAACCTTACTCTGGCTAGTTAGTGTCTGAATTGCCTTGCAAAGTGGTTGTAGAATGTCAACTCCCCGAAATTAACCTGTGAATTTAGAGTTAAACTAATAGAATATCATGAAGTTTGACTGTGGTGGTTTGGTTTGGGATGTGTCTCCCGTGTCCCCTGCACTGGCAGGCGGATTCTTAACCACCTCGCCACCAGGAAAGTCCCAAAAGTACTTTTAAAACAGAGAAAAAAGGCAGTGTCTTGCTGTGGGTGTGGCTGTCACTGCTGTGAAAGCTGAATCAAAGCTACCTGTGACCCTGGGTCCCTGAGCCCTTCCAGAGTGACCCTCCTCCTTCCTGGGGACCTGATGATCCAGGGGATGGATCCCCCGATATGGTTGGAGCTCTGTGGGCTACATGTAGAACAAAAGCAGCAGGAGTGAAAGGACCACTTGGGGAAGGCTGCAAGTTAAACTCAGCATTAGCCAGTATCTGTTGTTGTTATTTTCTTTTCTTAGCTCATCAAGCTTTCTCTCAGTTGATAGAGCTGCTGTCCAGCTTTCTCAAGTTCTTTTCTCATAGAGGAGATTCTAGTGTTAATAGAGGGAAGTGGTTCTCTCCATTGCTTTTTCCATGTCCTCCCTTCTTTTTTATTTTTATTTTTTTAATTTTTTGGCCACACTGTGCAGCATGTGGGATCTCAGTTCCCTGACCAGGGATCAAACCTGCACCCCCTGCATTGGAAGCGTGGAGTCTTAATCAGTGGACCACCAGGGAAGTCGCATCCATGCCCTCCTTCTTCCTGTACAGGTTGTGCTTCTGACGTGTATAGTTCAAGTTTCTATACACTGCGGCAACTTTCTTCTCTATTTCCAAGCAGTTTATATCCTCCTCAATCAATTTTCTCTTTGTGATTTTATTCAAACCATCTGTTGTTTTCTGCTAATTTGTCCTCCATTGTTCTTTTTGTGTTGCTTTTATGATGTTTTTCCTTGTTTTTTTGCATCTTTGAGCGACTCTGTCCTTGAAGACGAGCATTGTCAGTCTATGAGATGAAAGTTTAGGGACTTCCTTGGTGGCGCAGTGGTTAAGAATCTGCCTGCCAATGCAAGGCACACAGGTTCGAGCCCTGGTCCGGGAGGATCCCACATGCCGCAGAGCAACTAAGCCCATGCGCCACAACTACTGAGCCTGTGCTCTGGAGCCCGTGAGCCACAACTACTGAGCCCATGTGCCACAACTACTGAAGCCTGTGTGCCTAGAGCCCATGCTCCGCAGCAAGGGAAGCCACCGCAATGAGAAGCCTGCGCACCGCAACGAGGAGTGGCCCCCGCTCGCTGCAGCTAGAGAAAGCCCGCACGCAGCAGTGAAGACCCAATGCAGCCAAAAATAAATAAATAAATAATAAAATAAATTAAAAAAAAAAAAAAAGAAAGTTTAGGGGACTCCCTTTTCTGTCTTTTTTTCAAGAAAGTCTACTGTGTCCTCCAGTGGAGACCTGTTCAGGTTTTTTCAAGTGTTGCCCAGTGCAGAGTTGGTAATGTTGGAGGACCGGCGTCTACCACAGGTGACTTGAGGACTTTGTTGGCTTGTGTCATCAGTCCAGTCTTCTCTGTATACTTGCCTTTTCTGTATACTTCAGCCCAGGCAGAACACCTTTTGGCTGGCTCTCTTCCCCTTCTTAAAGTGTGTCGGCTCTTCATTATAAAAACCACCATAGCGGCACATACCAGGGTGTCCCAGGAAGACCCAAAGAATCCTGGGGCTTGTCTCAAGCTTTCAACATCACCAGCAGAGCACCCCACAGTGGCTTCTGGACCAGCTGGAAAGACTTCAGGGGCAGGCAGCAGGCCCTCCATGGGTCCACAGGGCCTCCCACTGCCGGTGTCCTGGGAGCCACACCAGCCACGCAGAGCCCTGGGGGGTGTACCGTCTCTGATGGCACCAGGAGCGCACTGACTCTAATGCCCGGCAACCAGGACAGGCCGTCAGTTAGGCTGGGGGAGGCAGAGGCCAGTCAGGTTCTAGGAAAGAGCTCTCCCTAACTTGGCTCTGCTCAGCGCACAGATAGAAAGTCCAGCGCATTTGGGGAAGCAGAAAGGGCTGACTGCAGCCAGAGACCAGTCTGGAGCTCAGGCCACCCTCATCCCCCCGCCCCAGCCCTACAGCAAAGCTGGGCCAAAGCAGGGCCATACCATAGCCTGTCTCTGCACACAAGCGTGTCAGGGCATGATGGTGGGGCACACTTCAGCAGAGGATGCCATGCCCCTGACCCTGGGGTAGGCTCATTCTCCCCATTTAAACTTCCCTTCTGCTGCAGGAAGCCCGAGTCTGCCAGCAAAGGTTCTATGGGGGTCACCCTCCTCTGAAGGTGCCCTCTCTCCTTTGTGTCTGATCGGTGCAGGCAGGCAGGGCTGGAGGACTGAGGGTCTCCCCACAGGTCATCACTGGGTTTCCATGGTAAGAACTCAGGAGAAGTCGGTCAGAACTGTCCTGCTCTTAAGATTTCATGGATCTTCTGTGGAGCCAGTTTGACCCTCTTCAGGCCAAGTGTTGCTGGAGGGAAGCGACTCTGCTCTGGGGATGACACAGGGACCCAGGCTCCTTCCCTCATGTGACCCTGCCATTTCAGCTCTTGGCCCCCAAGGTTGCCCTCTGCACGGTCTCCAATCCACTGAGTCATCTTTAGGAGTATGCCTCTGCTAGGGGGAGGGCCCTTCTTTCGGCTGAATTTGACATCCTCAAACCACATCTCACTCCCCTGGAATCTCTGGCTAACTGAGGCTCAGAAGCTCCTTGTCCATCCCCTCGGGACTCGGCCATGGGCGATTGGTCCCCAGCCCCTTTATTCACATGGGAAACAAGAGAACCATCAGTGGAGGCCATTCTGGGGGTTCTGAAGGGCTTCAGGGTTTAGGCTGCGGGGTCCCCTCCCCCCATGGATGTGGAGAAGACAGACTCTGACCAGGCTTGGCGAGGACCAGAGAGGGTGAGGGTGGCCAAATGCCTGAAGTGATGACTGATTCTTTGTTTACAATTCATGTATTTATTTGAAAAGGAAGTCGCCATTTAAAAGTTTATAGCCTCTTTCTGAAAGTAAAGAATTCGGTCATCGTAGGGAGAAAAAAAAAGGCTGGAGAGGATTTTAGTCCAGACTCTTTAGCTGCAGGTGACAGGAACACAATGCAAGTAGCTTAAGCCCAAATAGGCAGTTCAGGTAAGGATGTTGGGGACCCCACAGGAGCCGGGACAGCGATGGGGTCTCGGGTGGGAATCGAGGGCTCACCGCTGCCCGGAGTCCCTCAGTTCCATCTCCGTCACGGAGTCCAAAAAAGGCCTCTGGGTGTCGGTGGGTAGGGTTCTTCCTCTCACGCTTCTCCTCTGGCGGGAACTTGCCTGCTGGCATCTGTTGCCTAGGCTTTGAAAATAGAATTTTAAAAAGAGAAGTTTTTGAGTTGTAATCTGCTGGCCCCAAAGGGTAGTGTTTTGTAACCTAATTATCTTCTCTTTTTCTTAAAAAAAAAAAAAAGTGCTACTGCTAATTCGTAGAAATGATGACTGGTTTCCTAGAAAAGCCAGAGAAGCCTTTCTCGTGGTTTCCTCTCTCTTTCCTTTTCCAGTCCCTCAAAATATAGTACTGTGTTATGTCTCATAATACTGCGGCTGTTTTTAGGCCCCTTATGAGAGTTCTACAGGCAGGTGCGTTTCATTCTCACAAGTGGAAAGAAGATTAACCAGATCTAGTTGGACAACATTGGTTTTCTCTTTTCTGTGCTAGCACAAGCTTCTTTAAAGCCACACTTTCTACTTATAACCCTCGAGGAAAAGACATCTGAATTTCTTGGGGTTTGGCATTTGTCAAGAGCTGATTCTTAAGTCTGAAATTTTAGCAAGCAGCATGCCACTGATTTTTGACACAGTTAACATTTACTGAAGCAGAAAACGTCATCATACGTTATATGGACTTTGCCTTTTTTTTCCTTTAATTTCAGGTGTATTTTTTTACAGTGGGCATCCAATAAAACAGGTAGATATCTTGGGAACTGTAATTGGAGTGAGAGAAAGAGATGCTTTCTACAGTTATGGAGGTAAGAACAATTGTGTCTGACATTGAGTTTATGTGGAAGGACCCCACTTAGCTGGACATTGAATTTGAAGCAACCCCAGCCTTTCAGAGCAGCTGGGGCCTCTCATAACCCCCATGCACTTGTCCTCTATTGGGAACCATTTGCAGCCACCAACATGGACTAAGTGTAAAATGAGGCAACGGGTGGGAATGATACTGATGAATATTGTCAGGTGGCAGCTGCTGGGGAGCTAGGAGGCAGAAGAATTAAACTACAGTCTAGGGTCACTGGTTGATCAGGGACAGATACCTGATACCTAGGGCATAGCTATAAATAGCAAAGGATGGTAATATATGTTTATATTGATACCTTTAAAATAAAAAGGCCAGATTAACATTAAAGTAGACTCTTTAAGAAGACAGGGAGATATGAAAAATAATTTATAAGATTTATATCCAGAACAGTTAAAAAAAAAAGCTTTTTGGTACCCAAAGGGGTAAATATCCATTATCAGAAAATTTCCCTTCCCTTGTGATGATAGAAACTAAATAAAGGGTTTCTGTAGTTTGGACACCAGCGAACTGTTAGAATATGATTTTAGTGTCATGGGTCTTGACTTTTTTTTTTGCATTGAGCTTAATGTAATCATTTTAATATATTGCCTAAGAGTCTCTGTAGTTAAGAGGCCAAGCTGGATATTTTGTGGGAAGCTTAACTTTGAATTCCAACCTTTGCTATAATTGACATTGTCACTTTTTGTTGTATTCACTTGGATTTGTATTCTTGTTCTACTTGGGGAAAAACAGAAGGCATTTGAACTAGGTGACCAAGAACATTTCATTGGCAGTCTGTGCATGATTGATAATTTACAGATGCAATTTCTTCAACATATATTCATTTTCCTGGGGCTGATTGTCTTGTGCTTATAAAATAACATGTGAGAGATGAGATTTCTCATGCCCTCTGCTTTTTCCCAGCTTATATTTTTTTTAAACTCTGAAATAGATCATCTTGTCATGCATCCCCATACTGGATCTCTTCTCTGCTTTATTTTACCAACGATACTAGTTCTCTTTTTCTCCAGACAGTTCAACAAACATTCACTAAGTTCCTACAGCATACCCAGCTGCTGGCAAGTACGTTATCTGTAGTACATTATAGTACTTCCTCTCTAAGTACCAGTGATGAAATGATAGTGATGAAATGATAGTATCTGTCAGTTTACAGAGCACTTCTGCATGCATAATTTCATGTTATTCTTCTCCTAATCTTTTGAAATGGAAAAGACAGATATTATTTCCATTTTATAGATGAGAAAACTAAGGCTCAGTTACTTGCTCAAGGTTCCACTGATGGGTCCAATCTCTTTACTGACTCCAGTGTGCTGTGTAGTCTCCATATAACTCAAATTCTAAAAGAAAAAGAGATTTTTCTATCAGTGTTAATCAGGGGCTAGGGGGCAGGGAGGGATGAATAGGTGGAGCACAGAGGAATTTTAGGGCAATGAAACTATTCTGTATGATTCTATAATGGTGGATGTATGTCATTATACGTTTGACCAAACCCACAGGATATACAACACCAAGCGTGAACCCTAATGTAAACTATGGACTTTGAGTGATAATGATGTGTCAATGTAGATTCATCAATTGAAACCAATGTACCACTCTGGTGGGGATGTTGGTAATGCGGAAGCTCTATGTGTGAGGGGGCAGGGGATGATGGGAAACCTCACTATCTTCTGCTCACTTTTGCTGTGAACCTAAAACTGCTCTAAAAATAAAGTCTATTAAAAAATTTTTTTAAAAAAAGAAAAAGAGATTTTTCTCTGTCCCGTGCCCCTCTTCCCACCCCCCCAAAAATCAGCTGCATCTGGTTTTTAATTTTCTGATTTTTAGATCAGAATGAGGCTATTTGAGGACATCAGTCCTGGCTGTAGAACCAGGCCAGATATAATGCCTCTGACCTAAAGGGGTTTCATTTAACCCCTTTTCCCATCATAAAGAGATGAAGGCAATATGGCTGACTCTTCCCCAATAAACATTTCTCTTAGACTGGATGTCATGAGAGCATGGCACATCTGTGGTTTGGGGGGAAATGAAAAGCGTCTGAAGGCTGAAGTAATTGAGAGTATAAACACTTGGGACTTTAATTCCTGTGAGGCCTGTTCAAGGGAGAGCTGCACATACCCTGATGTTCTCAGGCCCAGCTTGGCTCTCAGGCCACCTGCCAGGTGGCTACTCCTGCTGTCCCAGGTCCTGTTCCTCCTGACTCACTGCAGGCCTATATGCTGGGGTTGCTTCCTGCTCACCCTGATTCGTCCCATGGCTGAAACCAAAGGCCGGTAGCCCAGGCCATGCTGCCCAGCTAGGGAGGACATTGCCCAGCATGGCAAGGACACTCCCCTTCCAGGGCCTTCCAGTAGCCAGGCCTCAGGATGCCAGGGCAGTGTCTGCTGGGAGAGGTTACCAACCAGGAAGTCAGAGAGTTTGGTGGCAGTGCCCTGAGCACACAGAGCACCTGGCAGCAACTCAAGCTCAGACCTAGAATCCTGGGAGACTACAGTCAAGACCAGAATGACCTCACGTTTTCTAGAGCAAATGCTCACGTGCCAATATTTTTTGACTTAGAATTATAAGGCAAAATTTTAAACTGGCCAGAGAAGTAGTGTGCCTAGAAGTGTCATACATTATTTTTTAACTCAAAATGTCCTTATTGATTTTTTTTTTGCTTCTTAAAATGATACTCACTATAAAATAAAATTTAAAGCTAGAGAAAATTTTAATGAAGTACATAAAGCTCATGTGAAATGCTGTAAATCAGATAAAAACAATATCAGTGTTTAGGTGAACATCCATCCTAGTTTTTCTAACATGTTCCTAATATGAAGAAATATAGATATGCCTTATTTCTTTCTGTTTTTAATGTTTCTGGAATTAGGCTTACAGTCAATGTATACATTGAATATGGGGTTCCTTCTACATACTCCAAAAGAAACTGCTATTAGCATTTTAATGTCTTAAGATCATTTCTGTCAAAACACACTATTTAATGTTTATATAAATTAGATTATATATAAGATATATATGACTATATATACAATTTCTGTTTTACAATGAGATTAATAGCAATGACCGTGGATCTTCATTATAACTTTGTATTCTCATATGCCATGCCATTGTAATTTATTTAACCACTTATATATTTATAAACATTTAGGTTATTTCCAACTTCCAGTACTATAAACAATATTACAATGAACAGCCTTATACAAAATGTATATATCTGTGCATTTGTTCCGTTTTTCTCTTTAGGATAAATTACTGGAAGTAAATACTAAGTCAAAGGATATAAACATTTCAAAATTTGATACACATGTCCAAACTTAATCTTTAGAAATTTGGTATGAATTTACACTCCTGCTAACAGCATATGAGGGTATCAGCATTTTAAATATTTGTCATTCTAGTAGTTAAGAAGTTATTTAAATTTGCTTCTTTTTTTCTGGTGACTAGTGATTTAGCATACTGACATATGTCTGCTGGTCATTTTTATACGTTCCATGAATGGCGTATTCTTTTTCTTTGCCACTTTTTCTCTTATAGTTTTGGTCTTTTCCTTATTAATTTGTATGAGTTCTTTATATATTAAGATATTAACTCCATTATTTGGAAAATTGCTATACAGTGTTAGTTTTTAGTTGGTCAAATATATCAGACTTTTAGAATGAGTTGTGATTTTCAGGTCTGTTTAAAGAAGTCTCCCCCCACCAACTGTAAGCCCAGGATTGAAAGTATTCACCCATATTTTTTTTATCATCTTCTTAAGTTTACCTATATTGTATTTAATAAAATAAAATCCATCTAGAATTTATTTTAGTATTCTTCTCAGTTTCTGCTTTAAACACAGATTTAAACAAGCAATAGAGAAATGTTGCCATATGTTTCTTCTATATTACATGTGTTTTTACAACAGTCTGGCTGATGATTTTTTAAAAATCATTAAGCCCACTGAACCCATGTTGATCAACCTCTGTTCTGAGATTGTCAGAAATTAGGCAAAGAGAAACACCTCTCATCCTTGATCCTATCATCCTTGAAACGTCTGCAAATTTTTCTGCAGTTATAAATCCAAGTACAATGGAAATTCTTTTTTTTTTCTTGCACTGCAGCTAAAATAAGCCAGACCAGTACTGCTTGTGTGACCAAGGTATAATTATTTTTTATTATGAAAATAAAACTTTGCCCTTCTGTGATATGCTTAGCTTTCCTTACATCCCCTGCAGTGGTAAGGACTGGGCAGAAGCTCTTTCAAAGAGAAGCCCAGGCCAAAAGACTTGGGATGCTTTGTCTTGGTAAGTCAGCAAGCTAGCGAGAGAGCACATGGTGACAGATGGCTGTGCTCTGAGTGCCTCTAACCACAGATCAGGCAGTGGTCTCTGATTGCAGGGTAGGAGTACAAGGCTGATTTTACATGTTAGCAGATATTGAGATCTTTGCACTTAACTTCCTGAGGACACCATTTTTAGGAGAGGTTAATACCCTTGAGATAGGGTAAGAGAAACGCTGACTACATTCTGCTGGGCTCATGTATTACACTGACATTGCAGACAAGCAATTCCCACTGGAGTGTGGTGAGAGATTATTTCTAAGGGTGGAAGAAAAGTTTGGTCAGGGATTTGCCCAACCAGGCTATTGAAAATGTCATCTTCCAGTTCGGCTGAATGCAATGGCAATGTGCTAATTCACCTGTAATGCCCATATCTCTGTTCTACACTTTTACACTTCTCTTGCAGTGGATGATAGCACTGGAGTTATAAACTGCATCTGCTGGAAGAAATTGAATAATACCACATCATCATCAGGTAATTTTATTTGCCACGCTTCTTTACCTTTACAGCTAACCAGTAGATTTTACTCAGGGTAGCTCAGCAGAGCAGCTGTAGTACTAATTTTCACATTTATTCATTGGTGAATTACACTGATCAACTTGAAGCACTACACCCAGAACTTTGGCTGCTCTGCAAACTGATATTAGTGGGGAACCAGTTGCTTTTCTTGCTCTCATTTCTTTGGTGCTCACTTCCTCCTAAGCCTACAGGAATGTGAATAGGTTACTAGAAGTTTCAGCGTTTCATTTTTACCATGCCAGTTATTCCACAAGTCAAGATAGTTTAGCCTAATTGCTGATCAGGTGAGAATCCCCTTGCTCTGGACATATCACTTGACCAAAGCTTTTTTGAAAGCTTTTGCCCTGCCATGGTTGCCACTAACATCTATGCTTCCATGATCTAAATTTTCTGAAATCTCTAGCTTGTTCAAACAAATATGCCAGGAGTTCTAAGACTGATGAGAAGGTAAGATAGGAGTCCCTTGAAGTTAGCCATTAAATAATATAAACTAAAAAAGAACTTTAAAATAGTATATTGAACTCATTGACTATAACTGAAACAGCATTTGGAATTTCTTGAGTCTGTTTTAATAGTCCTTAGGTAGTTTTTTGAGTTGCATAAGTTCATAATATTAAAAATATTTATATTGTGCAATAGTGGTGATCATTTTTGATTCTAGAGAAGCTATGGAAACTGGGGCCTTGTTTTTCTCTGTTTTATAGCATATGCATTATGATGCCATATACACTGGGGTTATTCAGTAAATATTAACTGCTCTGATATCTAACATCTACTATCTGTGTCCTCCTGTTATACACGTGGTAAGAATGTGTAACACTTGGAGTAGTTTCTTCTTTTTTTTTTTGACATTACCTGTCAGAATCTCAACTTCCTACTTTGACTCTACTGACCAGTGAGATGCTCCTTTGCTTAATTTTCTGATGTATTTATATTTAGAATTTGGCCATCACTTTCATATAACTTTGGTATTCCTATTTCCTAATTTGGGAACATCTATATCAGTGGTACTACTTAGCTTAGGAAGCTTTGTAGATTAGAAAAAACTTAAGGCAGACAACAGGTTTTTGTGCAGATATCTCAGAGGTAAGAAATAAACCTATAAGACAATCAGATATTTGAACTTTCATATATGTCCAGGGTATTAAAATTATTTTCAGATTTATGGTTGTGGTATTGTCACGATCTTCAATCAGAAGGTGTAGTTTCAATATGCATACTTGTTTTAAACCAAGGGTCAGCGGACTTTTTCTGTACAGGGCCAGACAATAATTGTCTTCTGGTTTGTGGGCCATATGGTCTGCATCTCAACTATTCAACACTGCCATTGTTAACACCAAAGCAACTATAGACAGTACATAAACAAACAAGCATGGTTTTGTTCCAATAAAACTTCATTTACAAAAACAGATTGTGGGTAGATTCGGTCCATGGGCTGTAGCTTATCGACTGTTGTTTTCGACATTGTTTTAATTTTCAAAATCAACTCTTTTTTCTTAAATAAATGGCAGCAGACATATTATATGACTCAGTAATTTTTTAGATAAAATGTCTATTAATACTGAAAGTGAGATTTTTAAAATATCTGTAAGTAGATGAATAGATGAACAGTCGCAGTTGGTAGCCTTAATCAGAAATTGCTTTGAGAATAAAAAGTGAGGGTAAGGGTACAAGGAGAAAGCCTGAAAGTGATTCTCATCATGTTATCTATGAAGTGATATTTTAAAATTGTTCCCAGCTATCCCATTCTCTCCTTTTAATTTAATCGCCCTCGGTTTTAAAACTTTCCACTGGAAAGTAGCCATTGAAGACTAATTTTTTTAAACAAAATTTAGTCTGAGTCAAAATCATGTTCTAGTCAGTTACAGTATAAAAATATAATATTAACTCCTATAAATGTCACACTGAATGTACCATTTGGACTTAGCTTATGAGAAAAGTTAAGAAAGCTTGGAGCTTAATATTAGAATTTTAAAGAGGATTTATCTTTCAGCGTGGAATAGGCTACTTAAAATGAAATTCTGTCAGGCTCCAACTATCTCATTATACTCATTAAATTACACAGCTTGAGCCCTTCTTTTGGCAGTTTGGTTCACCCTTTAAATGAAAGCTGAGCCTCTTTTTCTCAGACCAGCCCTCAGTCTGATCATTTCAGCAGTGCTATACGAAGCATTTATTATCACCTAGTGTCTGAATCATGGCAGTGAAATTTATAAATACTTTTAAAATTCAGCCTAAATGGAAGAGGACTTAGGAATAGGAACCCAGACAGAATAACCTTTTAAAAAGTAATACTTGGGTATTTTCTGAAGAAACCCAGTAAGTTGAGTAACATTAATGCTGATTGTGTCTAGATTCCAAGCTATTGGTCACTGGTCTATGCAAAGTTCTCCGAGCTCCTTAGGTTGCTGTTTCCCTTACTATAGTCAGTGTGTTAAAAGTAATAATGCCTTTGCACATTACAGAGCCATGGTTATCTAAGTTGTATTAGATTAAGAAGCACAAAATTTGATCAATAGACCATTATTCATTCCATTATAGGAACCCTAGTATATGACAAAGCAGAAATAATACAACGGCAGAAAATAAGTAAGCATTTAACAAATGTTGTTGGCTCAAGTAAATAACAATATTAAAAAGGAGGTAACTGTGATCACTGTCTTGCAACTTACATAAAATAACCCAAAGAAGATAGAGTTGTATATTTATCACAATAAATATGGGGGTATCTATGTTAAGCTCTTATATGTTAAGCTGTTAAAGAAATGAAAGCTATCATTAGTGACAAGAGGGATAAACTAAACATTTTTTTCAAACGTTTATGTATTAAAATGAAATCAAATAAACATAAAAAAGAAAGCAGTGGAATGGGGAGAGTGGATGTAATAAGCATAACTGATAAAGCTTCCCTGCATTTTTTTCAGAAATGAACATAAAGTGTTCAAAAGAGATGAAGGGCTTATACATAAAGAAATGCAGAGAGCAGATCATCTTATATAAAAACACATGGTCTCTCTGGCAATTTAAAAGCAAAAATAAAACATTATAGAATCATTATGTATTTTTTAAGGTGTTAAAAATCCAAATGACTGAAGCCAGTATAGGAGCTGCAAGCCTACACACATTGCTGGTGACACCTTGTAAAAAGAGAATGGTTTGATTGGGGTTTTTTGGCAAACATTCTGATAATATGTAAGGAACTCTAAACCTGTTTGTACTTTTCTATCCAGTAATCCCCAATGAAAGACCCCAAAGAAAACAAAATTTTTGTCTTGAGGGCTTAATTGTTCATTTTCACAAGTAGCTGACATTTACTGAATGTTTCCTATAGATCTGGCGTTGCACTAAGCTCATGATGTAAGGGTTAACTAAGATCATACACAACAGCTCCATACGTGAGGGGACTGTTAAATCCGCATCATAACTGAGGAAACAGGCACAGCGAGGTTAAGCAGTCTGCCCAAGGTCACACAGCTAATAAGAAGTGACCTGACATTCAAGCCAGGTCTGTCTGACTCCCATTACCCAAGTGCTGACCTCTCAGCCCCATACAGTGCTAGTGATAAAAGCCAAAATAAAAAATTATGAAAGAAGGAAGAAATATTTAACGAGACTAGCTAAACAAACTGTGGCATATGAACATGACAGAATGCTATTTTGTTATTTAAAATGCTGAGTTGTATAGATTCTGTGGATACGTATGTGTATTTGAAGTGATGCTAGACAGAAAAACAACACAAAATTGTTTACACACATGAGCTATAACCATGGAAAATATAAGTATACTCATGGGGCAGGCAGCAGAGAATAAAGGATAAGCAGGAAGGCTCTGGAGTCAGAGACTGCCAGGGTTTGAACTCCAGCTTTGTTGCTAACTAGTTGTTTTACTGTGGGCAGGTTGCTTGACCTCTCTGTGACTCAGTTTCCTCATCTGAAAAATGGGGCTAATAATAAATAAGAGTGGTTGTGAGGATTAGATGCACTGATAGGTTATAAAGTCCTTAGAACAGAGAGAGAGAGAGAAAGAGAAGGTTAGCCTAGCTACTCAACAAAGAAGAGTGAGAGAGATTAGGGTGTTGAGCACCTTGGTGGAAAATCAACCTCTGGCCAATTTGCCTTCCCCATAAACAACCACAAATGGAGACTCTTGGGCACCTTTCCCCTCTGGCCAGGCCTCTATCTCCCAGCAAGGACACTTTAAAGGGTTGTTTAGAGCTATTGCCACCAAACCCGGCTGAACTCACACAGAATTCGGCTCAGGCAGGCGTAGAGCCCTTTGCACAG